>NC_061107.1:18189301-18199301 GCF_015104395.2 Macrobrachium nipponense | reverse complement strand
CCTCAGTGGAATGACCGAGAATCGAACTCGTGGCCACCGAGGTGGCACGCCAACACCATACCCGACCACGCCACTGGGGCGCTATTTTTTTTTTTTTTTTATCAAACTTGGGTATTTTTTTCAGGGACTATTAATAATCATGAAAATAATGTCTTGGTAATTATGTTTTCCCTTCAATGTTCGTGCCTTATAGAATAACATCTATACAGTTTATGTACGTCTATTTGATATGTATTTATTATTATTCTTAATTCATTATTCCTTAAAGGCCAAGCCTTTAAGGCCTGTGAGTATTGTAAAAATGTTAGAGACAATCCAGATACGTATCTGACAATTTCAGGATGGTATGTTTCAAAACATTTAATCACGAAAGTATTGCCTAAGGATGCATTAGGTTAATCCAGTCAGACACATCCCAGCGGTCGTTGTCATCAAATCCTATCAAGTGACAACCATTTTTGTATTTTTTATTTTTTGGAAAATCTGAGAGTTCATATGAATATTACAATACTTGTATAATGGGTATGGAGATATGTATTGAAATACGAGCGCTGTTATGAACAAATTGATTCAGCAATCCTTTGTGTTCTGCCTACAGACTCAGCGAAATTCTTTACGCATTTGGTAATCGAGATTCAGTGCTTCTGTGAGGTGGTGTGATGCTGGAGTCATCCACGGAAGGATGAATACTCAGACCGATCCAGACATTCATCTCGAATGATCAGTGTCTTGATATGTATTCTGAAAACATGGAGGCCACATGATCAGGGGACATGAAAAGGTGTTTCTGTGCTTGGTCGGAAATTGGGGCGTTATGTGATCGACATCTGTTCTGGTTTTGATCAGGTCTGATGGGCGGGTCGTACGTACGACCATACGTACATGTGTGCATGTTCCTAAATGGTAGATGATGTCTAGTTCGGCACTTGGAGCCATATTATTATTATTTTTTACTGACAAAACACTATGTATGTTGCAATACCATATTTACATTTAGTCTGCACAAAACAGTGGTTTTTAATCTATAACAATAACTCATTTCACCAATACATTATAAAATATTCTCATTCATAATATCTAGCTACTAATCAAATATCACAACAAGCCCCTCAAACACCAACACATACAACCGAGTCCAATGGACCTATTTTGTGTGTACGCTTAACTACTGCTGAAGGGGTAAGCAAACTTCCATCCAACGTCAAAAAGTGCATTTTGTCTTTATTTTAAACATTAGGTTCCTAGTTTTTTTTTTTTTTTTTTTTTTTTTTTTTTTTTTTTTTTGTTTTTTTTTTTTTTTTTTTTTTTTTTTTTTAGTGTATGACTTTGTTCCAGGATATTTATATTTGCCATGTTTTTTTGCATTTGTCCTGTGCATTGATTTTTATAATCTATTTATTAATTTAAAAATCCTCATCGTAGCACGAGTTGTCAAATGGAGAAACAAATCCACAGTTATATAAATGTAAATATATTTAAATTTGAAACTCCAAGGACAGCTTTCGGGAATCTGTTTGGGGGAACCGAACAGATTCCCGAAAGCTATCCATGGAGTTTTAAATGTAAATATATATGCACTTTACATAACTGTGAATTTGTTTCTCTAATTTATTTATAATTATCACGTCATTTATTTTCTTTATATTCATGTGGGATTCCTTCCTCCTAGATGGATCTGGAAGCCCATAATGGGAGGGAGGTGGTTCTATGTCAAATTGACTGGGACCTTTTTAACTATATTTTGACTGGGGAGAATCATAGTGCCCAACTGTGTATTTTTGACTGGTGTTTAAAGATGAGTTAGTTACTGGAGAAAGAAGGATATGACCGGTTTTGTCCGGTCCCCGGTGTTATTTGAGTTTCCCATTTCATATTTCGATTTGCCATTTTCTATGTCGGTGCATCATTTGGGTTTTAATCTTGTTTCATGTAGAAGTTAGAGCTTCAGGACTCGACTTATTTAGTTAATCAGTGGCCTGTTGGTTTTTCACAAATAAAGTCTATTTTTTTTATAATTCGTGATCTAATTCAGCGACTTAGCTCGTTATGAATTGTGGACTGTGTGAGAGGGAGGAAAGAGGTCGGCAGAGAGAGAGAGAGAGAGAGAGAGAGAGAGAGAGAGAGAGAGAAGAGAAAGCCTTGTTGGCCGACGCTACTTAATTATCTATGCTTTCCAGGTAAGTAGATTTCAAAACGATTTTCTCCTAAGGTGTAACAGATTGTTGGCAGCGTAACAGAAGTTCTATTTCCCTGAGAGACTGGTTGTGTAAATAAAACAGGAATTCTAGCAGGCGGCTGAGAAAGCAAAGAAAATTAGGTTGCGTCGGCAAAGTATGATCTCTCTCTCTCTCTCTCTCTCTCTCTCTCTCTCTCTCTCTCTCTCTCTATTCCGACCTCTTTCCTCCATCTCACACACTCCGCAATTCATAACTAAGGTCGCTGAATTAGATCACGAATTATAAATAGACTTTCTTTGTGAAAAAAACCAACAGGGCACTACTTAACCTCTGCCCAAAAGCTAATACAGTCTTTTAAACAGGAACTGGGCCACTGATCTAAATGAATTACATTCCATTTATTCTCCAGACTATCCATGTCTGTAAATGTATTCCGATACCCACATGCAACTGACACAAAATTATCTTTCCCTTGTGATGTGGCAACTGCCGGATATCATTTTCCTTGAGCAATAAAAGTGTCTCATCACTTGATTTAAAAGGGCTTATATAAAATCCTTGCATCTCTCTTTTACATAAGAAATTTGATCATTATTCAAAGAGCACTCTGCAGCATAACAATAAAACTCAAAACCAAAATTGATTCCATTACGTGGCAGAAGGTAACTTTGAGACACAAGTTTGTGGATATTTTCCTTAGAGCACTTGGATGGTGGTCGATAATTAAGTCACAGGAAAATTTTCACAGGTAAGCAAGTTACAATTTTGGCTGAGGAAAAAGGCCAGATTAATTTATGGTTGCTGGTAAAGAAGTCACAAGGACAAACATCACAATATTTCATACGGGGTCATTAACTGTCTGATATTTACAGTCTTTAGTTTATATTTACACGCCACAAAGGTGGATATAGCGCCTCAGTGGCGTGGTCGGTATGGTCTTGACCTGCCACCTCGGTGGCCGCGAGTTCGATTCTCGTTCATTTCACTGAGGGGTGAGAGATGTGTATTTTCTGGTGAACAGAAGTTCACTCTCGACGTGATTCGGAAGTCACGTAAAGCCGTTGGTCCGGTTGTTGAATAACCACTGGTTCCATGCAACGTAAAAACCCCATACAAACAAACAAACAAAGGTGGATGCATACCAGCTTTAAAAAAAATCCCCAACGGGCTTGTACTAAATACGCCGCAAGGGTGGATACTGTACATACATACCGGGTTAAAACCCCTGGGGTCACTTTCTAAGAAAGGTTATTGTGGGTTGTTTCTGTGGATTTTTTTCCTATGACGTTTTTTCATTGACTTTTTTTCCAACTACATTTTTACCTGGATTCGCATGGATAAACATACAGGATCCACAACTATCTGCATTAAATTTCGTTACATATCAACAAGATCCTCGTTAAGTTTAGTGACATCTCTATTCTGTCCCTGAAATAACTTATTCACTTTAACAGCCTCTCTCGGTGTTTTACGGACAAGTAATAGATATAGCGAATTCGGTGGATCTTTCTATGCATCAGAGTTACTATTTAGCTGAATGACAACGCTCATTATACTCATACAACAGAGAGACCACAATACCATAAGTCTCAAGACATTTCGGTTACGGCATATAGGTTATGTCTCATCCTTTAACTTCCTTTTTACTGATTCAGTCATTAATTACATTTTTATATTTTGGTCAACCAATAAATTAGATATTAATAGATCTTTGTTTCCGTCCATATACGTTTTCTAGAGTGATATTTATAATTTAATTATACTGAGATTTCTCCCACAAAGAATTCATCAAAACAAGTAACATTACCACAAAACTTATTCAAAGATGGTTCTCCCACCATGGGTTTCACAAAACGCCATTTCTCCCACAGATTTGTGGGAAAGTCCCACAAAGTAGCAACACTGCTGACGGTGACATTATTTTCCATATAGGGAACATACACTGTCACGCACACCAGTACGTATGGTCATACGTATGACCCGCCCATAAGACCTGATCAAGACCAGTACGGATGTCCATCACAAGACACTGGTAATTCGAGATGAATGTCTGGATCGGTCTGACTATTCATCCTTCCGCGGATGACTCCAGCGTCACGCCACCTCACAGAAGCACTGAATCTCGATTACCAAATGCGTAAAGAATTTCGCTTAGTCTCTAGGCAGAACACAAAGGATTGCTGAATCATCTTATTTATAATAGGGCTAGAATTTCAATACTCATCTCCATACCCATTACACTTGTTTATCTTACTTAGCGAGAGGAGGTTCGCCCGACTTACTGACTACATTTAAGATCCGGTTTCGTCATGAAATTCGAAACGTTTTCATAATTAATGGGGAACTGTTTCTAATTGCCAATTATTTATTATATTTTTGGCATTGTTTTCCGAATTAAAAATATATTCTATACTCTGTATGACGATTTATTTATTATTTGGTTAGAGTTGATCTTGAAAGGATGGCGCTGGCTGGCATTTGCCCAACACCGGAATAATTCAGGTTATAAATCTTTCCCAATGAATCATTTCTAGACCGTGGGTTAGCTTTCAAATTCCTTGCCCACACTCTAATATCTAGAACAGAATGTTCTGGCTATTATGGAACACTGCTGACAACCCTTCTGTGCAGTTATAAGAACAGAGCGATGTGCTTTTTTTATAGTAAGTCTATTTGTGTTTGGAAAAGTTCTGAGAAACGCCAAGTAAGAAATTTATGAAAACATGGTCGTAACACACTTGATTAAAATTTATCTACCTACTCCACCTTTACAAAGTAGGCCACGCATGAAGTATAAATTATATACAAAAGAAATCGTAATTGAAATGTCAAAACAAGATAAATGTCAGTTAGGTGCACGTCACTAAAAAATTACCTAGAGACACTACACTTTATAAACAAGCCATCTATATGATACGAGTCTGTCAACCGTATAATACGAGTCTGTCAACCGTATGATACGAGCCTGTCCAAAGATAACTTTTAAGGTCATGTCACTCACGGGAGTATGAGCACTACAGGAGAAACATATTTCCATTTCAAGTCAAAAGACCACGGTAACGGTATTTCAATAGCAAAGGTTCTGTGTGTGTGTGTGTGTGTGTGTGTGTGTGTATGCGCTAGCTATGGAGTGAAGTAGATTGAACCGTTGTACTTTACTTTGAAGTTTCTGTAGACAAAAATAAAAGTAAATTTTCTTTTTCTTTTCCTACAAGACAAGACCTATTTTGTATGGCCTTCAAATATTAAAGAAGAAGGATTTCCACTGAGAAGCTCTACGTTTTAGACTGGAAGTTTGAAATAAACGCGATACACATATTTCATATGAAGCATCGTTTCGAGTTCGCTTTTAGGGAATCCGAATTCGTGTACCTTGCTTGTATTCTAGGGACTATGGAATTCACTGGTCTTGGGAATTCCTTCTCGATATTCTTTTTAAACTGATTATATATTATTGAAAACTTTGTATTCTAAAACGACAAAATACCTATTATTATTAATAGCTTTCAGATTTTGTTTTAAGTATTGCTTCATTTCTCGTGAGTCAGATTTGAATCATTACAGTAGTTATTTACAAAATTATCCTCTTGAATCTTATATATATATATGGAATACGGGTACATTATATTCGTGTATATATAAATAAAACATATTTATATATATTCATATAAAACGTAATTTTTATATATATTTACAGTATATGATGTATATATATATATATATATATATATATATATATATATATATATATATATGTATATATATATATATATATATATATATATATATATATATATATGAATAACTTGATCACGAAGTATATAAAACGTGATGCTATGTATAAATAAAGTTTTTTTTTGCCACGAAGGAAAAAATGAAAAAAGCGAGATGGCCAAGTACTTTCGGTCCTGTTCGGACCCTTTACTGAGGCAAACTGATTTTTTTTTACAGATGAACAACATAGTCAAAAGAAAGAAAGCTTATTATACAAACTGACACTACAAGATTAGCAAGCAATAAGTGCGATTTTCACTCTACAGAAAGGAGGAGCCGCCTGAGGGTAGCCCCACCTTGAAGGATACACGCAGTAAACAAGTGATTCTCCCAGAAAACAGTGCATTTTGGAAAAAAAACGGGAGCATATACAATTTAATATCATGATATTAAAGTTTTTTATTACTTGGTCCAACAAATTTTTTGCGAGTTTAGTGGTTCTTGACAAAACTGACTACATATCACGCATGCATACTTTACTAGAGGATGACATAACTTACAAAAAACTCACAAAAAATCCGTTGAACCGAGTAATAAAAAACTTTAATATCAATATCAAACAAATTCTTCAAGATAAAAAAGAACTTTTGTGTAAGTTAACTGTAAAGTGTCCCTCATTACCTTATTTATATGGCCTAGTCAAAACTCAAAGGAAAAAAACCAAACCTATGCGCCCAATTATTAGTTACTGTAGGATCAATTGCTTATAAAATATCTAAATATCTTTACTAAACTGTTATTCCCGCTACTAGGAACTGTATCTAATTCACACATCCAGAATTCTCTGGATCTTGTGGAAAAATTAAATAACATTGTACTAAACCCTAGCGATATTTTTGTCAGTTTTGATGTATGTTCTTTGTTTACAAAAGTCCCTATTGACTCTGTGCTAGAATATTTAAGTAATGAACTTGCACTGCATGAATTGCCTATGTCCGTTAGTCACATAATTTCCTTAATTAAGTTATGTATTTGTGATTGCAGATTTATTTCTAATGGAGAATATTACCAACAAATATTTGGTATGGCCATGAAGAACCCTTTATCACCTCTCCTTTCAAACTTATGTATGGAATTTTTTGAGAGACAACACCTCCCGAATATCACACATATCCCCTCTTAAAATATTTTAGGTACCGATATGTCGATGATATCTTAGTAGTCTTACCTGGTGGTATCGATATAAATGAATTACTGTCTAAATTGAATAATTTAGTGCCATCCATAAAATTCACTGTTGAAATTGAAAATAACAATGCCATCCTTTCCTAGATGTATTAATCATAGAGAATCTTTCCAATGCAAACTCAGTATTATATACACCCACAAATTATTTAACATATGTACATTTTTATTCTGGCCACCATCTTAATATTCAAATTTCAATTTTTTCTTCTATATGTTCCTACGCGCTTTGCGCATCACGAGTCCACAATTATCTGGACCAAGAAATAGAATACATAAAAAAGATAGGAAACGATCTCTGCTACCCACCTCATTTAATTGATTTATGTTATTAAAAAGCTCACAAAAATATTTATAGTGTTGCAATTAATGAAAAAGAAATGCCTAAAAATGTACTTAGCTTACCTTATTTTCGTGGATTTGAAACCATAAAATCAATATTTAAATCGTTTAATGTTAATGTAGTGTTCTCTTATAACAATAATATTAAAGATATGCTAATTAAGAATAGTCCCGTAACAAATAACAACATCATTTACAAAATTCCTTGTAGGATGCCATCGTTTTACATTTGTCAGTCAAGTAAAAAAAAATTTATGTGTACATATAAAGCAGCATATGTATTCAGTTAGAACAGCCCAGACTTCAAATGCACTGTTTATTCATCTGAGTGAAAAATCTCATTGTATTAATTGGGGTGATACCTCGGTAATTGCTAGATCTAACGATGATGTTTCAAGAAATTTACTGGAATCGGCAATTATACAAATCACTAATAAAAACAACCTAAATCTTAGTCTGGGAATGTACCATTTGGACCCCCATTATATTTGTAAGATGTTTATGAAGGACTTTAAAATAAATGAACAACTAATAAATTAGTCCCACATGTATAGTAGTTATTAGTCTCTCTCTCTCTCTCTCTCTCTCTCTCTCTCTCTCCTCTCTCTCTCTCTCTCTCTCTCTCTCTCTCTGGTTCGCTATCTTTTCTCTCCATCTTACTCTTGCTCGATATATATATATATTTATATTTTCTTTTGTCTTTTCATTAATAATAATTTTTGGGGGGGAAAATTTGTGTAAAAATTCATGATATTAAATTGGGATATGCTCCCGTGTTTTTTCAAAATGTACTGTTTTCTGGGAGAATCACTTGTTTACTGCATGTATCCTTCAAGGTGGGGCTACCCTCAGACGGCTCCTCCTTTCTGTAGAGTGAAAATCACCCCTATTGCTTGCTAATCTTGTAGTGTCAGTTTGTATATTAAGCTTTCTTTTGACTATGGTTGTTTCTCTGTAAAATCAGTTTGCCTCAGTAAAGGGTCCGAACAGGAACGAAAGTACTGGCTATCTCGCTTTTTCATTTTTTCCTTGTGGGAAAAACCTTTATTTATATATATATCCAATATATATATAATATATATATATATATATATATATAATATAAATATAAAAATAAATATATATATCTATCTCATATCTATATATATATATAGCTACATATATAGATATATATATATATATCATATATATATATATATATATATATATATAATATATATATATATATATATATCTATATATGTAGCTATATATATATATAGATATAGATATAGATATATATATAATACATATCTATATATACTATATCTATATATATATATCATATATATATATATATAATATATATATATATATATATATATATATATATATATATATATATAAAAGGGAGACGTTTCGATGACAGACTGGTGGATTGTCTTCCCAGGATCCGCGGTTGGTTCGACCACGCCCTAACCTCAGCAGTTGACCCTGCAAACTAGGTTAGAGCAATACACAGAGTAAAGCTTAATATTCCTCGTGGGAAGGAATGACCTTCTCAAGAAAGAGGGGAGGGGGGGGGGGCTGGGGGCCTTTTTGCCAAACGTATTTCATCGTCCCTCTAACTAAACAGGGGCAAGAGCGAGTACTCTTACTTTCTTCCCTTCCGTTGCAAATGGCCTCATTTCCCCCATTAAAAAAAATAAAAAAAGACAGTCGGATCTGCCTGCCTTTGAAATCTCGTAGAATCCATTTCGTGGCTGATGAATAATCTTACAGAAGGGAAAATATTAATGCTCTTCAAACGTAGCAGGAGGACAGTCGACTGATGCTGTTAACGAGACCCTGAATTTTTCCTACCCGAATGGAGACATGAATGCAGAATCCGTTTTTTTTTAACGACCTGTATAAAAGTTGTTTAGGTCGGAATTGCTCTGCTGGGATAAGTACGTTTGGCTTCTGGACTCTAGGTAGTCTGATGTTTGAACTGGGCGAAGTGTTTCTCAGAAGATTATATAGAGACTTACATTTAATTTCGCTCCGTGTTCGTTTTTCTATTTATTTAACTTAACGACTTCTGTTGACACTGGCGTTTCGCTCTTATTTTTTTACAATTTATAGCTAGGTCTCTCTCTCTCTCTCTCTCTCTCTCTCTCTCTCTCTCTCAGACATTAACAGTAAAACTCTTACTATGCAATGGCCTTCAGCTATGTTTGTTATATTTCAATTGTTTGCTTCTTCACCCAAACTTATGCATGTGAAAAGTAAACCTAATACAACCAATCTATATAACAAGTATGAAGGTGGGAGATGTCTTTAAATATAAATATATATATATATATATATATATATATATATATATATATATATAATATATATATATAGACACATGTGCGTATGTATATATATTATATATATACATATATATATATATATATATATATATATATATATATATATGTGTGTGTATATATCATGTGCTATGTATGTATGTAATTATATATATATATATATATATATATATATAGTATATATATATA
>NC_061107.1:18176801-18186801 GCF_015104395.2 Macrobrachium nipponense | reverse complement strand
AGGGGTCCGCAATAATAAAAAATGTTAAGAATTCATGTATAATTTTAAAACCCTTTACACGAACTCTCAACAATTTTTATCATTGTGGACCCCTTAGAACTTTATATACACTCTCGCGATAGAGACTTTTTTTCCCGACTAATGAACGCATTAACAATGTACGTTATTTTTGCGTGGCTGATCAACAAAGAAACAGTTAAAGCATAACATCAGGTCACAAGTCCCCAGTGATTAGTTAATGTGCGGCTACAGGATGTATCGCCAAAAGCATGGAAACTGACAAAGAGGAAACGTTGGTAGGACGAAAGGACGATGTCCCCTTGTTCAAGTGCATAAAGGCAATTGTGAAGTGCACTGAATGACAAACTGTAAAGGCTTTTCATACTAACCTTCCGCCATTGAGGGAGACCTTGATGGTATTTTCTGAAGCTCTCTGAATCCATTGTCTAAAAAAAAAAAAAAAAAAAAAAAAAAAGAAAAAAAAAAAAAAAAAAAAAAAAAAAAGAGAGAGAAAATCTCATCACCAATTCAATGGTATTGTTGAGAAGGTGAAATGAATATGAATCCAGCTCAAAAATTAAAGTGCCAGTGCCTATAAACTAATAATTTAACAGCAATGGGTAATAGGAAAGTATTGCTCACTCAATTATTAAAATTGATTAAACTCAGGAAATTTTGAGAATTATAAATGTAAAATTAACATGTAAAAGGAAGTATAATCAGGCATTTCTATAAAATCAAGGCGTGATCCAACCTCCAGCGACTCTGGAGCCTTGCTAAGATCTACGATTAAATAGTGCGTTGTTTCGCCAGCGAAAATTAAAATAAATACGTTATATTCTATTTCAAATAATTGTTCTGTACTATTTAACAAGCACATTATTTATTTTCTACATTTTCATTTTAATGAATAAATCATAAATATCTCATCCTAAAATTCTTGTTTCTTTAAATCACCGCGAACCACTTTTTTCAGACCTTTTTGAGGGGCTTTTCCATAGGGCTTTCCTATCCCCCAGCAAGAATAACAACAACAAAGTGGGTTTTAGGCTTACTCGCCTTTTAGGCTTACTCGCCGAGTAAGCGAAAAATTGGAGCAGCACCCAAAAACATACTGCTAAAGCGATTCTGAAACCTGATTAACCAGAGGTGGGGTTGATATTAAGAATTCATGCTTACCGAATTGAAACCGCGCTGAATTTAACAAAAACGAAAACTGGATAAAGAGTTATGGACAAATGCAAAGCTAAAAGCTAACATATGATTTCCAGCTGAGCTGAAACTGACATCGCGTCGCATCAAATTACTCAATGAAGCTGACATAGCGTTGTATTTTATTCTTCGTTGCAATGATTGTTTCAACAATAATATGTGAATTAATGTGTAATACATCTAGATGAAACTGAGAACGCTTGAAAAAATGTAGGTATGTGTAATTAGCATTTCAATGTAAGTGGAATGTGTTTTTAATTAAATAACATCCAAATGATCTTTCACAGATTCGGAGTAAATTATGTTACAGATTAAGACGGAACACTACGGAACATTAAGGTCAAAGTTGATGACAAAAGAAATATAATTATCTTTAAAAGAAATATTCAAAATTATCAAGAGTTTAAAAGGACATCCTCCCATTACAATTAACCTCATTTTCAAATACTGATTCTAAGAAATTGTAGTCGTTAGTCTTAGTTTTTTTTTTTTCTTTATGAGTTCCTTGTAAGACCTTCAAGGTCTGTTAATGTTTCCAAGGAGGCTGCCGATACACAAACTGAGCATCATTATGCAATAATTGGGTCAGTGTAACAGTATGAGTAAACAATTAAGTGCCATAGAATATTTCCCATATCAAAAATTATGATATGAGTAAAGATTTAAGTATCATAGAACATTTCCTATATCATAAATTTAACTCTTCCCCAGTAGTAGTTAACCCCTTCTAAATAGGGCAATATATCTTCCGACAAGATGAAATTCCTTTTACCAGACTTGGGATTTCACTTACAACATATTTGGCTTAAAAAAAAAAAATTAAACTATCCATCATATCTTGCAGAAAGACAAAAGTACTGTCAACCTGGATTTGAAGGTCTTCTTCCGGTGAACATTTTTAAAATTAAAGAAAACAAGTGTTCAAATGGAAATAAGGTGGCCGTTAAGATGAATCAGAGCAAGAAGTGAAAGAATCCTTTCCCAGATGAATGACAGAATCAGTCTTTCGAAATAAGATACACCAGGAATTCTTATTTGTTTAGGTTTCTCGTAAAGAAATTAACAATGATATATCCCAAACAACAAACTAAACAATCGTGAGTAATATATATCTCAAAATTAAACTACAGATGGCGGCGAAAAATAAAGACCAGGAGGTTATAGACTACAACGTGGAAATTGCACTCGTTCACTTTAACGGTTCATTGTTATGGCGAAAATAATGGAATGGGCTCAAATAAAAAAGTAAAATCATAATCAAAAGTAATAATATACGAAAATGCCCAGGTGAGAGGGAGAAATTTTTTAAATTATTAACTTCAGTGACTAGGAACACATCTTCCCGAGATCTGTACAACACTAATACGAATTATGTCTCATTGGGAACTAATATATGGAGGGCAGCAGCTCATCATACTTGGAAAAATGACATAAATATATATATATATTATATATATTATATATTATAGGTTATATATATATTATATATGTATATATATTATATTAATATATATAGAAAATATTATGTCTATATATATATCATATATATAATATATAATATAATAATATATCTATTATCCCATATTATATATATATATAATATATATAAATTTATATATATATATTATATAATATATAATATACTAATATAATTTATATATTATATTATAACAGTACACACACACACACACACATATATATATATATATATATATATCTATATATATATATATATATATATATATATATATATATATATTATACTCTATTTAATGACCTTGCTTTGGTGTATGTATATGTGTTACATTTTTCCGAGGATTTTGAATATTTCATTTAACTACTGAAATACATGATATATATTCAGTATGGATAATCCTGAACATTTGATGACTGGTTGCTAAACTACATTCCGAAAACAATATCTTCAGCCATTAGTTGCAGAATATGCCTCTCTCTCTCTCTGACGACATAGAGATTAAATGACCTACAGATTAAACTTAATTACACTCCATTTTTACAGCCTTGTATCATCCCATGGTGAAGGTGGCATTCAAGGCTGGACCACGAGAGGGATTACAGAGTCAACTCACGATTAACAACAGACTTTTCTTCATAATGAATGAGGATTCCATTTCTCAACTTGTTGGTTAGACTCCATGGGAATGGACGCGGCGCTGATTAGTATCTGATATTGAAGTTCCTTGTAAATGATATTCTCTCCGTGCTGCTTTCATATTATCATCGAAATAGTAATAATACGAATATTCATAGAGTCTTAATAACTTGAGTTTGTGGTTTTTCCAATCTAAAAAACAGGTGAGTATATCTTAGTTTTACCAGACCACTGAGCTGCTTAACACCTCTACTAAGGCCGGCCCGAGGGTTTAGATTTTTTTTTACGTGGCTAGGAACCAATTGGTTTCTCAGCAACGGGACCTACAGCTTCTTGTGGGATCCGAACCACATTGTATCGAGAAATGAATTTCTATTCGCCAGAAATAAATTCCTCTAATTCCGCACTGGCGGCTGCGGGAAGCGAAATCTGGCTACCAGATTGATAGTTGAGTACGGAACCCACTCGTCCAGTGAGGAGCTGTGTTTGTCATCTAATAGTGTCACTAGGCATAGTTTGTCGAGTCACTAATACATTGTTCTGTCCATTCACATAAACGATTAGCTTCTCTGTTAGACACTGGAGCACTGATCATGGCAACATGTTTTGGTAAAGCTGACCAATGGGCAAATCGATACTTTTGTACATTCAAATATATTACAATTAAATGAACTGTTTTGGCTAAGTCTACTAACAGTATAGTAACAGTCCAATACAGTCTTCTGTTACATTTATTGGTTTATCTCCTTCGCTTGGGACTGTATATTGCAAAAGAGTAAAATTGATACCTTTAATGACCCTACGAACGCCACTTGAAATTTAGATTCATAAATATGTAGTAGAAGTAGTTATACGGTTTATGTAAGAACAGATAACAACACCAGTAATTCGTTTAAACTGCTAAAGTCAATCTGATATGTAAAGGAAATTATGATCATCAGTTAACCATGATTAAAGTAAACATAAGCTTCACCGCTACAAGAGAGCAAAAGATACAGATTAAATTGTTTAGTCGCATCTACAGTTTCTCTTACCTCTTTCCCCGTTGGATATTGTTACAAAAAGCTTCCCACTTGCCCTAGTTTTTGCTACTCTAATTATTTCCTTTGAAACACTTATTCAACCAACATATACGTAGCAACCTGAGTATGCCCAGAAAGCGATTACATGATTCTTTCTCTCTTTTTCACCTACAGGTAGACTATTGCTCCGTTACCTATAACTTTAAGGCCCCACTTTGTGTTATATTTTATATAGCTTGTTATTGTAACAGGAAAAAATACACATAGTTTTGCATTCTGATGGAACGGAAAGTAACCTAAGCTCTGTGTTGCATTGTTCTAAAAAATGGAGTCTATTGTTGTTTAGTATTACAAAGAATTCAGTTATTAAATATTCTATATAAAGGACCTGTGTTAAATAGAAAACTTACACGGGAGTGCATTCATCAATTACCCTTGTATGAGTAAAGATGAACTGAATGAAACAAGGTAATCTTTGTCTTTTTTCAAGTTGGAACAATTATGGTATTTTTATTTGTTCTTATACAGTGACTTTGCCCAATAGGTACTTGCACATCTTTCAACAAAATGAGGTCAATCTTAACTTTTTATACAACTTTGAATCTTTTATACAACTGAGATTTGTATAACTCTTACCGTTAATTCTCGCAAAACGTTTAATTATAAAATACATTACTCATTTCTTTAGCAGCACTCGGAATATGGTTTGCTTCTTTCCAAGTAATAAATTTTCATCATATTAGATAATGTAATTTGTCCTCAGCTCCCTTTTCCCACCCTTCCAAACCAGTCTCCGACATTCTTACTAATTAACTCATTCTGTTGTCCTGAACACTTAATTTATAAATGTTTATTTCGCATTAACCTTTTGTACATTTTGTTCAAGTATCTTTTTTGTTTACAACTAATATTAGTTCGGAAAGGATTTTTTTTTTTTGGCAGATGCTATCACATTCATCAAAATCATTCTCAAAGAATCTATTGACCACAAGGGACGTTATCGTACATTCCCCTCCCAGCAACCCTTTAATGACAGCTTCGTTATTCAATCATCTGATCAGACGAGGTAATTGTCTCGTTATTCCCATCCTCACCTTTCGCTTGTACTCACGCGAGTGATAAATTCGCTATGAATCACTCCCTTGAGTATCGAAAGGTAAAAGTTGCTGTTATCCTAAAGTTATGCCCTTCTGAATAATTATCTGTCTTTCATCAACATAATCATTTTCAGATTGTGCTCCAACGTCAAACTTTCCTTACGTTATTTGACCGTGAACATCTACCAGCTTTTTATCCAAGAGAAAAAGCAACTCCTACTGTTTCACTTACTTTTTAATTCGTCCTGTTTGCGAGTGTTTTTCCTCTCTAACAATATCCTATTCTTGTTCCCTAATACAAAGAGCAGGATCAGAATTGATTTCCAAAGTAACTGTCTAAAAAAAAAAAAAAAAAAAAAAAATCTTATGAATACTGTGTTGTTTGAGGTGTTTTGTTATTCAGTTGTCACACATTCATACTCTGAAATACTATATATATATATATATATATATATATATATATATTATATATATATATATATATATATATATATATATATATATATATTTTTTTTTTTTTTTTTTTTCTTTTCTTTTTTTTTTGACAAGATGGGAACTAGGCCTCATTCTTGATATTTCAATCTCTTGTTTTACCGTCAATTACCCCTCCCTAAGTTTTTATAAGCATATACATCTAAACTAACTCTCTCCGGTAGGATCCCTAATATGGAATGCAAACATTAATATAAAAAGTGATACTATTTGACCACTTGCTAATACAAGAACCATAGTTAAGGCTTCTGTGTAAGTTTGGTTTTTATTTTAATCTAAACACTTCACAGAGGTTCTTAGGCAATCATTAACCAATATGGAACCAGAGATAGTGAGGTTATTTAATCTAGACATCCGGCTAATCTATCAAATTGATAATGTGTCTATTCGCTTTGATTTCTGTCTCTCATTTGAAGAATAACGCAGCGTTTTTATCGGTATATCACCTTCGCTTAAGCAGACGTAAATATGAGTATTCCATTTCAACCATTGCATAAGGCTTTCTACACTCTAATTGGATATATTTTCAGCTCCAAGTCGTTAGTAAACGTTTTATATCCCGTCCTTGGATTTCCACAAATAACATTTAATGAATCTATTAGTTCTTTCCGGTATTTTTACTTTTTTTTGTCTATTTGATCTTTCCAGTGCTTTGATTTTTTTTTCGATTTTTATTTATTTATTTATTCTTTTATTTTATTTTACATCCTGAAACAGGATCAGTGGGAAAACACATCCTGCTTGAAATATTGGTGTTATATTTCGGTAACATTACATCTTTCGCGATTAGAGATAATGAATTATGTTCGTTAAAAATCTTAGTATTATAATAATAATAACAATAACAACAATAATAGCCTCGAGTATGGCTTCCATAGGTGCGTTACTCACCTATCTAAGTAACACAGAGAAAGCCCTGATAAGGAGGATAGTTGCGGGCTGCTGTATGAGCAAGAGCCCGAGCTGACATAAGGTCAGCTGAATCCAAAACAACAAGGAGGATGGAGAAGAACCTCTACAAGATTACTGCCGCTGAAGCAGCAATTACTTTTAACAAGACGTTTAAAAGAGGGGTCTCCTACTGCAGAATAATAATAATAATAATAATAATAATAATAATAATAATAATAATAATAATAATAAGAATATAAGAATAGTATCACTCATTGATGTCGAAATACTATGGGACACCAGAGTTGAAGAGAAAAGAGAGGGAAAAAATGGATAAGTATCAAGACCTGAAAATAGAAATAAGAAGGATATGGGATATGCCAGTGGAAATTGTACCCATAATCATAGGAACACTAGGCACGATCCAAGATCCCTGAAAAGGAATCTGGAAAAACAAACTAGAGGCGGAAGTAGCTCCAGGACTCATGCAGCAGAATGTGCTCCTAGAAACGGCGCACATAGTAAGAAAAGTGAAATGGACTCCTAAGGAGGCAGGATGCAACCCCGGAACCCCACACTATAAATACCACCCAGTCGAATTGGAGGACTGTGATAGAGCAGCCAAAAATAATCATCATCATCATCATCACATCCATTAGCATCCAAGGATCCGAAGAACTCAGTGGCTCAGGTGAACAAAGCTATCATTGATTCACAGGATTTTATGTATGCAACGACAGAGCCATATACTGAGTGAGAGATTTTCGGTTCAAAATAAATAAACAAGTAAATAAATAAACATATATATATATATATATATATATATATTATATATATATATATATATATATATATAATATGCATGTGTGTGTGCGTGTGTTTGTGTGTTGTTTGTAGTGAATACAACAGAAATGACAGGTACTGGACGTCTGCCTGCCATTTTTCTATGGTATTCTACTGTGGTTTTTTAAGCATATACATATGTACATATAACGTGTGTGTGTGTGTGTGTGTGTGTGTGTTATAGATCCTTATGCAATATCAAACTCTTGAATTTGTTCATAATACATTCGCAGTCAATATCCTTCTCCTCTGCTAAGGTAAGATTTTTTTACTTGCTATTTCACAAAGAAAACCTGCATTTCCCATGAAATTTCCTAATAATGTACTTAACAATCACTCAGCTATATACACAACATTCATAATGCTCAAATTGATGTCGGCTGTCGTTCATAAACGTGGGCAGAATTTGGCTTGTTGTCATATTAGCTTCCCTTCTCTTTGACTATTTCATTTCAGACTGGTGTAAGGAAAAAAGGGGAAGAGGAGAGAGCGAGAGAGAGGAGGAGAGAGAGAGGAGAGAGAAGAGAGAGAGAGAAGTACTATAATATATTATTATAATATATATTATTCTATATTATATATATAATATATATTAATTATATATATATTAAATTCAAGGATTAAGGGAGAGAGAAAAAAACAAAAAGAAAGAAAGGAGAGAGAGAGAAGAGGGAGAGAGAGGAGTAATAACATATATATATTGATTATAGTATATATTATATATTATAATTATAGTTATATCTATATTAATCTATTACTTAAAGGCTTAAGGGAGAGAGAAAAAAAAGAAAGAAGAGAGAGAGAGTAGAGGAGAGAGAGATGAGGATAGGAGAGAGAGAGAGAGAGAGAGAAAGAGACTACTCCAGTTGCATCAAAAAATATACTCATCAGATATTCACTCAAAAATTGACACATCTTCTGTCACAGCATCCTTTGTCACTCTGACCTCATTCCTCCTCACTGATGACCTCTCTCTCGATTGACGTCAGTGATGACCCCTTTTAATCCACATCCTTGGGTACAACAGCTTCTATACAGAGCTCATGACCCCCACTTGCAGGCATTTCAAGCCTAGACCAAAAATTTCCACTGAATTCAGCTTAATTAAAAACAAACAAAGGACTCTGTCTTTGTCAGCCGGGCACTAATTACAGCAACTTCCGAAGACAAAGGGCGATCTCAGTTCGTAGTATGGAGGGGGGGTGGGGTCGATGACGATGGGTTTTGTCGTCCTCTTCTCTTCAGAAAAGTGTGCGTTTCTTTTCCTGTTTATTTTCTGGGGGGGGACACTTTTTATCATTTTCCAATTTTCTTTCAGATTGCAACTTGGGTTTCTCCCCATGAGTAGTTCGTAGCCACTGAGTGGAGCAAGGATATTGAAGTGTGGTTTCTCTCCGAGTATGGTTATGAGTCTCGCCCAGAGGGTATGTTCCTCGTTGGACGAGCGGATTACGTCCTCGCCTACTTATTCGCTAGTCCAGAGTTCGATTCCCCGCTCTGCCAACAAGAATCGGAGGAATTTGGTTCTGGTGATAAGAAATCATTCTCGAGCTATTATGGTTCGGATCCCACAATAAGTTGTAGGTCCCGTTGCTAGGTAACCAATTGGTTCCTAGCCACGTGAAGAAATCTAATCCTTCGGGCCAGCCCTAAGGAGAGCTGTTAAATCAGCTCAGTGCCCACTGGTTAAAAACTAAAGATATACTTGTTTTTTTTTTTTTTTTTTTTTTTTTTTTTGTTTTTTTTTTTCCAGAGGGTTTCGTCAGATGGAATGAAGTATTAATTCGTTTTGGACGAACTGGCCTCGGCCATTTCTCCCATTCTGAAAAAATGGGCTTCATTGATTCTAATATTATTGAGAGCATCTACTTAGCTCAACACTAAGGGAAATTTGGTTTGAAATGTGACAACACTTCTGAAAGCTCTGCTATGTCATAGAGTATCAAAAACTAAGACACTTTGGCTGGAAAACTCAAACTCAAAAAATAGGACGAAATTTTGGCTATCATCTTATAATGCTTTTATCTTCCTTTCACATATCTCGGTTTCTGGCTAGTCAGTTTTTTGGCTGGAAAACTCAAATACCAGTCAGTTTATAAAGCAAATGATTTTGGTGAGCGTTGGAAAACTGATTTTAAAAGCTGTAAAATTACATAAGAATCATCAAATGGTTTTGGAGACAAACAAAGTATAACTTGAAAAAAATGCTAAGAAGAGAATAAAGTCTCGTGTCGCTCAAGTCTTGGGCATGACTTTCTAATTCAATTTGAAATGGTTAGGATTTGATCATTGAATATAAGACTTTATGAACCAATAAGATTTTGTGTTAT
>NC_061107.1:18175201-18176301 GCF_015104395.2 Macrobrachium nipponense | reverse complement strand
CTGTGCGGACTTCCTTGCTGATTAATTTATTGAGTACCCGTTATTCACAAGTACTTCGGAGGTGCGGTCGAGTTCCTGGTGAGTGTCCTGCCAGGTTGAGCAGTGGGAGAGGGCCCTCCTGACGAAGGCCCTGACGGTGGTGTTTTTGAATCTGGCGGGGCACTCGCTGTCTCCGTTGAGGCAAAGTCCTAAATTGCTTTTCTTTGTGTAGACTGAAGTACGGAGACCGTCTTCCGTCTTGCTTACAAGGACGTCGAGGAAGGGGAGCCGATCGTCGGAGCTGCGTTCGACTGTGTAATTATTATTATTATTATTATTATTATTATTTATTATTATTATTCAAAGAAACCATTAATCACAGAGTTATATAAAAATGGAAAAGTATCCACAGTAATATGTCTGATCTGTTATTTTAAAACAAAGCAGAGCTTTCGAAGACCTGCACGGTCCTGAAGGAGGACCGTGCAGGTCTTCGAAAGCTCTCTTTGTATTTTAAAATAACAGATAGACATATTACTGTGGGTTTCTTTTTCCATTATTATTATTATTTATTATTATTAATTATTATTATTTTCTTTATTGCAGAGGTTGTAAAAACGTCTGAAAATATCACAGGAAAGATCTACCAGTGAGTTAGGTTCCCGTGAATTAGCAAAAAACAGAACTTTGCGCAAAATTAATAAAACAACGATCATCGAGGAATAAGAGGCTGAAGGTGGAATACCATCACCAGCAGTCAGCACCTGTTACTGAATATTGTATTCCATTTTTTTAGTATATATGTCTCGTGAACAAACGAGATCTCGCTTGAAGAACACACTGCAGTAATCTGCAATTAATATTGGCTGTTTGAACCTTAGTGGCGAAGTCCGTTGATTCTTCAGGGTTAAGGATCGTCCAGAAACTTATCAGTATCGAATATCTTATTCACATGAAGATCTATCACAAAACGTGTCTAGTATTTCGGCTATATCCCTGAATTCCAGATATGTAGAACGTAGCCAGCTACAGGCTACATGACAGGATTGGTTTTTCTGATTGTTTTTAATGTGATTTGACCTTCATTTCCGTTAGAAATGTATCGAGCAACCTCTCTCTCT
>NC_061107.1:18167701-18170201 GCF_015104395.2 Macrobrachium nipponense | reverse complement strand
TATATAATATAATATCTATATATATTATATAATAATAATTTCTTTATTTGATCTATCTATATCTGATCTATAATCCAATATACACATACACAAAACACACCCCTACACGCAAGCGCACACACAACACACACACACACACACACACACACACACACACACACACACAAACACACATATATAGATATTATATATATATATATATATTATAATATATATATATAGATATATATATATGATATATCTATAGTATAATATAATATCTATCTATATATATATATATAAGCTATAATTATCTATCTATCCTATCTATCTATCTATCTATCTATATAATACTTAATAAGTAATCTATATATATATATATATATATTATATATATATATATATGTATGTATATATATAAGCTATATATATGATACTATATGTGTGCGAAAAACTTGAAGTTCTCTATAAGGAGCATAAAAGCGAAAGGTACTTCTATGGTTCTGGTCAGCGTGTTAACGTAACACCTTAACGGAACGTAAATGTGTTTTTCTTGTTTCAGCATCTTGTGAAAAGATGGTAAATATGACTTTACAGACTTAGATTATTTCTCCCAAGGGTTGGCAGGGCTCTTTTTCCAGGACTAATACTTCTTGGGGGTCATTAGCTTTATGATATTTACAGTCGTTTGATTATGTTTCTACATTAAATCCCTCGGGAGTCACTCCCTAGGAAAGATGCCAGGAATTGTTGTCCTTTCAAGGAAGACCTTATAATCATTAAGCTGAGAAATACAACACAGACAATCCATCTTTTATATACGGTAACATTCATCACAGACATTTTGTTTAAGTGACAGGTGATAGTTTGCCGTAGATAACTAAATATGACGACAGCACGGTATCCTGTACATTGTCTAGAACTGGAAATATTTTATAGGTATCCAGGTTATTAAATAAAACTTTTGTTCCAGATTATGGAAGATTCAGCTCATACTGATTTTAGGTGGGGGCTACTGGAAACCCTTTACTTTTACACGGGACTTCATATTTCGCCAGCACTGGTTCCTTTTGTGCACTCGGAAGGCCAGAATGCCAAATGATGCTAAAAAATGTTCCAGTGTGTCAGAACGTTCGAAGTAGCATAACTGGAAACAGGAACCGATATTCCGAACATTCTGGTCGAAAGAGCAATGTATCCGACATGCTTTTGATAACTAAGCAGCAAGGCATTATTCCATTATCAAAAGAAGAGGAGATTAAAAGCATATGGTTATCTTCCTCTTACCTCCTTAGTTATTGAAAGACTTACAAACAAAATAGCATCTTGGAGCACTATACACTATTCTAAGTGAGAGCAAAAAGATGGTTTGTGTTCTAAACTAATACAGTGCCATTAGATACTCTGAATATATTATTGCTATCAATAATATTGCAATCAGATCCAGTTCTATGTTAATTCTTTGTGAAATGTGAAATGTTATCAGTCCGATCCAAAAGGTCATTCCAAATATTTAGTCATTTCCACAAGGGATATTAGCTCTCGAGAACTAATGTTCGTATAAAAGCTTAAAGGTTATAAAGATCCCGGGAAAGATGGATATAGCTTAGTAATGGTTATATTCAGCATTTATACAACTCCATATAACAACCACCACTTATTTACTTTAGTTCACGAGGAAAACAAAAACATAAAACAAAAACAAACATAAAATACGAATCGTTTTGGAGAAAGGATCCCAGATAACTTTCAACGAAAATAATGGGGGAAAACAGCCCAAATATGGGCTGGAGCCAATCTGGCAATTAGCCAGAAGAGAACACGAAACTCCGCAAATAAAATAAACATAGCAAAAGTGGAGGAAAATTCGTTATATTGGTCTTACTGTGCTTTATTTCCCTTCCTCATGTTGATGAAGCTATATCCTTAAATTTATGGGCTGCGATTTATACAGCATTCCGTTCGCCATACTTTTAAAAGCAAGCGTCTGCGCCATATTTTTACTAAATTAATCTTCGTGATTCTTTCTAATATTCGCAAAGTCCTCTGTTTCGCTCTCACCAGGAATTTCTGTTCGTTTCTCTATAGTAGGCAGCTCACCAATATTTAGATAAAAAGAGTCATAGCGGCAGTTTAACCCTTTTTTAAAGAAAATCTCGAGGAATCAGCCGTATTGGATAGTATAGCCTTTCGATAGACTAAAAGCAAAGGATTATCTCAGCCTTGTGTAGAAAGAACGAAATGGGACGTTCAGCTAACAGAAAACAATAGAGAGAAAATGAAAAGAAGAGAGATATAGGACATGCAAATCTCGAAGCAGGAAAATGGGTTTCACTGGAAAGAAAAGAAAGAGAACTGGAAATGAAATGCAGAAAACAGGAGATAGAAAGTCACGCTTTGACCAGGAAGGAAACAGGAAGAGAGAGAGGTGCAAAGTCAAAGAACAAAGAGGAATAAGCAGATACAAAGAAAGCATTTTCCAGGAATGCGAGAAACAGAACTATACTAGATTCACATCAAC
>NC_061107.1:18150201-18165201 GCF_015104395.2 Macrobrachium nipponense | reverse complement strand
AATATATGTACATTTACATAACTGCGAATTTGTTTCTCCAATATTACCATTAAGAAACAATTCCGTATCTGTCATATGTCAAGTGGTAGACATCCACGCTTCCAGCAGCTTTTGTATCACCCCCCGAATACTGCTTGTTTGTGTTTGGTGCAGCAGCCGCTGCCTGCTTCCGTCTGTCTGGCCTCCTCGGCATTTTTCTCTCCCTAACTGCTGTGGGTCCCCGTGAATGGGGGCAAAAACAAAGACAATAAGAAAGGGCATTAAACGTAAGCTCATTGTCCGCTTTGAGGTCCTTTTCAAACGGGATTTCTCGTGACGTTAAACGAGGGAGTCCTTGTCATCGACCGCCGAGCTAGCTTATTAATGCCGTCTGAACCTGTATTCAGATTATTCTCGCTGTCGTCTTAAATTTGAGGCGGATTGTTCCTGGAAGTCAGCGAGGCGGATGAGGAAAGAAATGTAATGCTTTTTACGCTTATTTTTCGGTTTTTAACCAGATCACTTTTGTTTCTTGAAAATGTAACTATGGTTTCGTGTCCGTATATCTTTTTTCATTACACTTACCCAGAAAAATGTAACTGGATATAACGATTTGCATTTTAATTTCCTAATTAGAAACATGGATGTATGTGAGAGTTGTTATCTACCTAAGATTAACCAGGAACTGAAAGTCTGCCGATATTTCATAGCAACCGATGTTAAAACAGACTCTGTCAATAACATTATTTGGTAGTATTAAAAATACATTAAAATTTATAATACGTTACTAGTCATTCTTCTGCCTCCTTATATATCGATTATGCAACACGCAAACAAGACAAAAACATTTGGCTGAAAGTTCAAATGTGGCATTTCTGTCATAATTTTATGTTTATTTCTAAAATGACCTGGTGTGAGGATCGCCACCTCCTCATGAGCTTCGTGACTACTGAAAGATTAAAAGTTGAATAGGTTAATAGACAGCTATTTGAAATAGACATTTCTTTAGCCACTCTGCCGAGCAAAAGACATCCAGTTCTTGCTCTCTTCTTATATTGGCCCTTGAAGCGCAAGAGAGAGAACTCAGGGGGAAGGGAATGTCATAAAGGAAACAGGGCTGTTTCTCCCGTGCAAGTAAAGTTTGTTTATTCTTCTCTCTTCAAATGGACTTCCTGAGGCGGAAAAGTGGCGAAAGTTTCTATTGCCTTTTGCAAATATTGCCATGTTGTTTCGTATCCCCAAGAAAACAGTTTTGTTTGCCATATTCGAGGTCTCGCATACCCCGTGCTTTGCCGTCATTCTTGGCGCAGAGTAATAGATGGCGGAAAAAAGAAGTTATGGTTTTACTTTTAGACTGAAGAGGGCGGATCCCCGCTTCCAAAAGAGATTAGTAGCCAAGTTTACTTATCAGCAGGATTAGTCATTTACTTATGCACCATCACGTCCAGTTGGTGGGACTCGGAACGAAAGTTTGGGTAGATAACACAAGAAATAAGACCAGGTGAAATCTTTCGAAATTAACTTTTTGCTTAGTAATGTGAAGTGCGAAGGACCTCGAGTATAGAAATACAGAGATGATGAGACGACTTGGTAAAAAGGACAAGTTATTTTCCTTTTCTCGTATCGTGAAATCGAACCTCATACAAATACCTTCCTCAGTCAAGTGATTTACAGTATCCCATTACGCAATACTCTGCTTTGGATACTGTGCGTAAAATCAAATTAGCCAGCTTTCTCACCATCCATGCTGGATTCCAAGAATCGGTCACTTACCTAAGGAAACTGGATGGCGTTTTGCGTCAACATCTTATTCAGAATAGTGGCGGTTCCCAATAAGCCGTGAGAGACATCAAAAGATTTTCAAAATTCAATATCACTGTGTTTACAGTTTCTTGGCGCAGTGTAGAACGGGTATCAAGAAATATTATGGTGGAAGAGCCTAATCAAATAAAGACGCTGTCTTTTTCTTTTCTCGAAGCTGAAATAAGTTTATTTTGATCATTTTTCTGGAAAAAAAGGAATAACATGGTACGACTCGGTAAGAAAGCCCTTCTATTAATTTAAATTTTTCCCGTTGTGTAGTTATCGAAATAAAGTAAACACTCATTTCACATAGAACAAATACAAACTATCTGAACGTACACAGAGTTTTAGTCCGGCATATGAAGAGGACTGCTCAGGGTTAGTGGACCAGAACTAACCAGAGATATTGTATGGATGTGCATAAATGTTTATATATGTGTATATATATTTGTGTGTGCGTGTGTGTGTATGTGTATGTGTGTAGTGCATATATATAATATATATATACATAATAACATGTGAATAATACCTTTTTAAAAGCCTGTTACGACGGAATCAAATAGTTATTATACATGCCTAGAGAACCTCAACAAAACATCCAAACATAAGATGAGAGAGAGAGAGAGAGAGAGAGAGAGAGAGAGAGAGAGAGAGAGAGAGAGAGAGAGAGAGAGAGAGAGAGAGAGACTACGTACACGCTCTAATTAGCGTTGGGGACGCACTGAAAGGAGACAGCAATCCCTGAATTGAAAAACGGATAGAGATTAAAAGAAGACACTTCAAGAATCTGAAAACGTCCAAACAATGGACAAAGATGAAATACCAAAGCAATGCACGTAAATGAAACTAACGTCTTTCTCTCTTCGAGAGAAAGACGTGGAATTGGAAAAGGGGATTAAAGATTGACGCAAGATTACTACATCTTTGATTGCAATTTCATTTTATTGCGCTTTCCTTTGCTTGATTCATTTCGGATTATGAAAACTATTTCGTGTTACGATGGCGTTTCTATTATTTGCGTGAATGATTCAGTGAGAGCAAATGATAAATTCAAAGCTGTGAACAACGTTTGAACACAAGGATTTTGATTCGCCTTCAATCGTTTAAATTGAAGCAACTTTCAGATATAAATATATGCAGAATTTATCCATGGAAATACTACAGAGCACCATATATAATGCATAGAGAAACATAGAAATGCATCACTAGAAAGATTTTTATTTTACGGTTCAATTAGCTAATCTTCCCAAGGCATAAATATCTTTAAAGTTCTAAACACATTATATTGTTTTTTTTTTCACTTTATACAAATTAGGGGATGAAAACACAAAAGTCTACCATGTAGCAATAGGCTTAAAGTATTGCTTATAGTACTTAATGAACAACACTTGTATGTATTATATATTAAATAAATAACACTCGCAGAGGAAAAATGTAAATAAGATCCCTTAGCACAAAATGCATACGAATTCTTATTTTATCGGCGTAAAGCAATCATTTGCCTTATGATATGAACTTACTGGCAGATATGGACTGTTGCCGTAATATATAACCAGGTACCTCATAAGAAATCTGGATGAATCTTGCACATTGGTCAAGCCTGTGCTTAAATTAGAAATAGAAAGAGTTCCGCCTTCATGTCAGATTGTTTTGATGTACATACCTGCATTTACTTGAACAATTCAGTTACCACTTCCCACCATCACAATTATTGCCTTTCATTGTTGTTTGTGAGAAGCTTTGCGTTTCTAACGAACTTGTCTCGTGAATGATTAGCTTCAAGAGAGGGGTGATCTCTCTCTCTCTCTCTCTCTCTCTCTCTCTCTCTCTCTCTCTCTCTCTCTCTCTCTCTCATTTATCTTTTCTCTCAAATTCTGACTCATGGGTCGATAGAATGCCAGATATATTCCCAATGATTAAATGAAGGCAGCTCTTGACCGTAATGATACGAAACAGATGATAATCCACCAGCAATAAAATTCATAAGACTGACAAGAGAATCCTTCTATTGAAATTCAACTGAACGTTGCGAGGTATGTAATTGTGGAGGTATTTGTTCATTAAAATTTTGCTGCATATCAACAAAACGCTTTGAAAATATGTAAACTATAAACAGTCAAAATGTAGAAGACATTCATTCGTTAAAAAGCATATAAACAAAAGAAAGAAACGAGAGAAACGCAAGGAAAATACAATAACAATAAAGTGGAGGAGGAGGAGGATGAGGAGGTGAAACAGAAGGAGGAAGGAAGGAAGGAAGCATGAAAAAGCTTAGGACAAGAAAGATGAGGTCTCCGTCCTTTCGATGAAAAATAAAAAAAAATAAAAACTAACCCCCCTCCCCCACAAACCCCCAAAAATAGAACACCTAGCACATATTTCCATCGTAAAGTGGATCCTGTTATCCGTAAAGATTTTGGCGAGAAAAATAGATGGAATCTTCGCTCCAGAGACCATAGAGTCTTAGAGTCGCGGCAGGAATTTACGAACCACAAAATTCCCCCGCGCGAAAAATTTGGAGGCTGGCTGCCCGCCCTTATTACCCTCTGCAGATGAGGTTCGCAGACTTTAGGGGTCTTGGAAAGATACACAAAAGGTTTATTTGCGCGGGAATACAGCGTCCAGATGTTTATTCCTTCTTGCGATTAAAGAACTTTTATTTGGTGCTTAGTTACGGGGAATATTAAGGGAAGAGTTTGGCTACACGATATTTGTAGTCGTAAACTTAGTGTTCTATGCAATAGTGCGACGGAATTCCCTACACTGGCTCAGTAGTTAAAGGAGGAATGCTGAAGTAACTGTATTCTGGCCAAAGCGACCTACTGGTAATGAGAAATTACGAACTGGTATACATACATACATTATATGTACACACACACACACACACACACACACACACACACACATATATATATATATATATATATATATATATATATATATATATATATATATATATATATATATATATATATATGTGTGGGGGTATATGTATACATATATATAAATGCAGACACAGACCCACACACATACGCAGACATATATAAATATATATATATATATATATATATATATATATATATATATATATATATATAATATATATATGTATGTGTGTGTGTATGTGTGTATGTATGTATATATATACCTATGCGAAATTTCTTATCATCAGTAGGTAGATTACTTATACATAACATACATACATGCATCATACCAATACACTACATACATACACACACACACACACACACACACACACACACACATATATATATATATATATGTATGTATACGTATATATATTTATTTGTATAAGTATTAAATGTAGAAATGCTGAAAAGTTAAGGCCTTGAAACTTTTAAGGTCAGTGTTTATATACACGAAATAAGTAAATGGAACCATGTTGCCAACTTTTGTTGTCGTATCTCGTTTCTGTAAATATTAAGCCACTGATGGCGGGAATTTCTTTTTTTCTAGAGTCCATTATTTAATGAGTAAGTAAAAGATACACCTGGTAGAAACTGACGTACTCTTCTCCATTGGAGGCAGCAGTTGATAAGGAATAAATGTGTGTATGTACTATGTATGTATGTATGCACCGAAAATATTATATTAGAACGTACCTATGCGAGCAATTCTTTTTTGCTGTCCAGAGACACTGATACTCCATAAGGAGTTAGATGCTACCCTCAGAACTCATTAGCCGGAACTGTGTCTTGCTAATGACAGGCCCTGTATGGAGAGTGTCAGGACCTTATGAAAAAAAAAAGCATTCAATAATATAGGAATATCCATAATTGATTACATTTGCTGAACCGTTCTTTTAGGAATGCGGCCTATAATAAAAAATATGTATAATTCACAATGTAGAGAAAACCTAAATAAAGCTGCCAAAAACATTGATTACAGAATTCATGAGTAGTGAATCCTTGCAAATAACCTCAAAGTTTGTCGAAATAAACATGTCACAAAATACATGCTTTGGAAAAATCTGCAGGCTTAATTTCCTGTCGTTCTCAACCTTCGAAGGTCCTTGTTCCCGGGAGAAACCAAGCCAGGTATTCTTTAATAAACTATGGACAGGCAGCATTATACCTCAACAATGTCGAGGAGAAATGGACAATGTGGATGACTCCAGTATCAGAGACTTTTTCAAACAAGGACAAATAAGACCTGTAAGAAACCCTTGTTGAAGCTTTCCCTGTTATTACCCCATTGGGGAAAGTCATCTTCAACGTATTTTAGCCAAATCATAATATTACGAGGTTTGATAGGCACCAGATTTTCCTTTTCAGAGGATTCAGTGTAGCGATTTCTTATTAAATAGGTTCTTGTGGGACGTCGTACTTCAGATGAATATTAGTATATAGATGCTGATGCTGAAAGGGAGAGTATTTACTGGTGGCGTGGCGAATCATTAACTTGACGGATTTTTTCTTTTAAAAAATCCGTCCAATTTAATTTTTTCTTACATGTTCCTCGTTGGACGAGTCTGTTGCATGCTCGACTACCAATCTCAGGGTCCAGGTTCGACTCCCCGCTCTGCCAACAAGGAATCAGAGGAATTCGTTTCACGATGTGGTTCGGATCCCATAATAAGCTAAGGTCCCGTTGCTGAGTAACCAATTGGTTCTTAGCCACGTAAATCATCTAGTCCTTCGGGCCAGCCCTAGGAGAGCTGTTCATAAGCTCAGTGTTTTTGTTAAACTAAGATATACTTAAATTTTTTCTATAACTACAAAAAAAAGTTCTTCAAAGGGCTTTATTTCCATTTCAAGAAATGATACGTCACATACCAGAAACTTCTTGAAGGCTGATCCCTCGTGCAATCCAAGAAACTTAATTTTTGCCTTAATAGAATTGCAATAATTTTCTTATAGGTAGATGATATGGCGCCTACCTAAGCGATCTAAAAATATATGAAGCCAGTTTGATAATTTGTACAAAAAAACAGCCATTTATGTAAAGGAGTGAATTTACTAGATTCTACCTGCATATATTTTATCAATATCAGGGAAATAGTGCATAAAGGGTTTCAACAGAGTCCGATTAAAAATCATATCAGAATAGCATTTCTCAGGAATTAAATCAAACTAAAGATTAGCTCAAGTCGACATTAAAATAATTAGTTTTTAAAAGTACGGTAAAAGGTGAGCATAATAAATTAAGCAAGATCTGCGCCAAAACAAAAATACAACTTATAAATTTACTTCACACAATACTTCTACTTAAAATCTCGAATTTATATCTCCATTCTTCAGATCAAACTTTACAAGCAATATGTAGGAAATATCTCAACACCTCCGGATAGGCAATTTGTCCCCAGTTAAATTTATGAAGCATGGAGTAATGTCTGAATAAAAAGACATAACATTATAGTGTTTTCCAGTGAAGAAAATAAACTGTTGTCATGAGAGAATAAATTACTTCTAATAGCATATGCCACAATGTGCCAGTTATATATAATAATCTTTTGGATTGAGGGTGTTCTTATATTGCTTTTTATTGATGTAATAACATATTCAGATAAGAATATTGTACTTCGGAAGTTTAAAAGGTTTACGTGCATCTCAATGTAGTTCCACATTTATCATTTGTTTCCCATCAATAGAAAGATTATACTCCCTCACCATCTATCTATCTATCTATCTATCCATCTATCTATTTATCTATCTCTATACGAGTATATATGACTATTATATATATAATATATATATATATATATATATATATATATATAGTATATATATATATATATATATATATATATATATATAGACATATATATATATTTATATACATGTATATGTACATAACGCATATATTAACAGCAGAATGCAGCGCGTTCTATATGATATTTGTAGCAAATAAAGACACCAGAATATTAATAGAGAAGCAAGGAGGGTTTTTCTTTGTTTTTCTGACTTTTTCCTTTATTTACACGTGCATCCAATATGACTGGGAAACAAAAGAAATTATGTATTAATCTAAAATTGTTTAAAATGGTTGATGTCCATTTAGAGATTTCAATAAAGCAAGTGTTTTATATTTTGCCATCAAAAAAATATTAGCATCTTATTTTCTCAACTTTTATTATGCTTGAGATGTTTTTAACATCATTTTCAGCTTCAGATGAAGAGACTTTTTCTATTTTCTTTTACTTATTTTCCATATTCGGTAAAGCAAGATGTGAAATGAATTCAGTTTTAGATTTATGAGCCACTAAAACTGTGGATGATGATGATCATAAACTTCACAAATTCGTATGAGTTGTTTTAAAGAAGACGGAACAGCAACAAAATATAAAGCATTGCTTTGAAGACGAATTGTCTCTAGAAAGAAACTAAAGAACGTTCAGAGAGCCGTCTATCAGCAGAGCTGCAGCCCCACGCGAAATCCCAGCAGACTGCTCCTCCTCGATAGCGAAAAGGATTCCATATTGCGATAGGGAGCGTCCCCTCCTGATTGGCTCTCTTCCGAGATTTAGTGGTACGGGCCTTGGAAATGGAGTCTGTTTGTTTGCGACCTCCCTTCTCCTCAAAAGGAGAAGAAGTAAACGGTAAAGAGATATTTATCTGTATGGTGTGTTTACGTTTCATGGAACCGGTGGTTATTCAGCGACGGGACCAACGGTTTTACGTGACTTCCGAACCACGTCGAGAGTGAACTTCTATCACCAAAAATACCTATCTCTGACCCCTCAATGGAATGGCCGAGAATCGTACTTGCTGCCGCCGAGTTGGCAGACCAACACCATACCGACCACGCCACTGAGGCGCTGGGGTAAGACGATATAAGACGCTGAAACGCAGAGACGTACAAGCTCATTATAATGCGAGTAAACTTTATTTGGTCACAATTTAGAGGGGTTTTTTTTCCGGATCTAGTACGAGATTCTTATCCGAACAGAGTTTTTAAACTGGTTAATATTATCGAAGGAAACATTTTTTAAAGGTATTCTCTCACACGATATGCATTTTATTGCAATATAACCTTGATGGTGAGTTTTTCTGGTTCGTTGATGATTATTCCGAAAAATGGAATAAACTAGAATACAACTTCAAAGCATACGTATCACATACATCGTTAACCTTGGTGTAACTGCATTTTTTTTTTCCAAGGTTTCTCAGCGGTGAAGACTTTGCGAATTAGTATGTAAGTTAAAGATAGAAAGTATGTTTGCCTGAACCTTGTGGAATGGTGTCTTTGTTTGTTTGTATGGTGTTTTTACGTTGCATGGAACCAGTGGTTATTCAACAACTGGACCAACAGCTTTACGTGACTTCCAAACCACGTCGAGAGTAAACTTCAATCACCAGCAATGACACTTCTCTCACACCTCAATGGAATGCCAGAGAATCTAACTCGCGGCCACCGAGGTGGCAGGCCAAGACCATACCGATCACACCACTGAGGCAATTGGAATGGAGTGATACTAAGCGTAAGTGTCTTTAAACCCAGACGATTATGAAATCGACAACTAATATGAACAAGTCATGTAGGCTTCGACTGTTCTTCATTAACCTTTCTTTCACTGTGTACATCCTTGCAAAATATTCTCCTTAAAATTCTTGCTCATAATCACCCTTCATTTTTATTACCATCCCTTTATTTTTATTACTTGCATTCTTTATATACTATATATATATATTATATATATCTATATATATATATATATATATATATATATAATATATATATGTATATTTATATATATATATATCCATATACATATATATATATTATATATATATATATATATATATATATTATATATATATATTATATATATATATATTATATATTTCACTCCTACAAGGACTCAACATTAACCTTTACTGGAGAAAATTATTTATATACAGACAATATAAATGAGCATGTATAAATGCACTTTAAGAGCCATGATCACAAAACTTGCATAATTAATGAGTTTCTCATTTTTTTATCTCTCTCTTCTCTCTTATCTTTTATATATCTATCTTCATCCCCCTATCTTGTGAAAAATAGACGCAATGACAAGTTGCTTTTTAAGATTTATGAAATTCAACACATTCGGGTGGCATTAAATTTTGAATGCACAAAAATATCAACAAAAGTCAACGTCAATTGTCAAAACAATATTTTCTTCACATTTCGTTCATAAAACAGTTGCATCTGGAAAATGGTTCCAATAAAAAATTCACGTTTTGGTATAACGAGAGAAAACGATGCACTTTCATTTTCTCTGTGATTTTTGAGTATGCGGGTGAAAATAAGGTATATTTACATCCACTTTCCTCCCTGGTTATATTCACGATTATTCTTTTCCCCTGTTCCTCTGTTCCATGCTCCCCTTCATGAGCTTTTAAACGCTCAGGTTTCCCAGGTCTCTCAGTTGATATTATTATTCTAAAAGCTGAATTCTAAGCTTGGAATATTTTGATGGTGATGGAAAACGATATCATTTATTATTGAAGATAAGCACTAGATCAAATCACATGGGAGGTTACCTTTGCAGCCCCTACATAACTATGGCATTCAATATTTATCAGCCAGTTCCGTACTGGACGAATAGGTTAACGTGCTCACCTACCGATTTGGTAGCTCTAATTCACTCCCCCGCTCTCCTAGCATGGAATCAGATGAATTTATTTCTGGTGATTGGAAATTCATTTCTCGATATAATGTGGTTCGGATCCTACAATAAACTGTAGGTCCCGTTGCCAAGTAGCCAGTTGGTTACTAGCCACGTAAAAATATCTAATCATTCGGGCCAGCCCTAGGAGAGATGTTAATCAGCTCAATGGTCTATCAGCCGCTCTTATCTGGGTGGGGAAGATCAGATAAACAACGCAGTATTGAAATATGTTTGTTCTTTACAGTAGGACAAAACTTCCAGCATAGTTATATTGGTCGCAAAGTCCAAAACAGAAGGTCTGAGTAAGAACAACTTTAGGAACCAATATCGTTTACCGCAGGTCGAGTTTAATTATTCCATTATACAGATGCCACACCAAGTTTCAAACTTAAATAGCAGATAACGTCTACATGTATTTGGAATATATATGCTACCTTCGGTACGTAGATATTCAAATGGTCAATAATAATTAATGAGAGAGAGAGAGAGAGAGAGAGAGAGAGAGAGAGAGAGAGAGGAGTGTGTGTGTGTGTGTGTACGATTGCTGATAAAACAATATAACAAAATATCAGAGAAAAATATCTCATTTTTTTGAATAGTGTGTCGACGATTTTCATCAGGAACGAAAATAAAAATTCAACATGCGCTCATCAGTGCTATGACAGACATCAACGGTCCAACCTTCCATTACCAATAGCATACACAGCCCCTACCACGGACGTTGAACAGAACAACAACGCGTTGTCAGGAAATTCATTTCCACATCACGAACGAGACACATTTCGTTATCTAGACACTGCTCACCAAGTTCTGGTAAGTGATGGTTTTGATAACAGAGCTGTCAAGAGAAAGAAGTAGGTAAGTTTATCAGTGAATAATGAGATAAACATACAGCAGGTTAAAGTGAAACTGCTTATATAAAAAGATGAATGTGATCAAACCAGGGAAGAGGTAAAGGCTGTGACAGTATCATCAAAAGGGCTCTGAATATAGCATAGTTAAAAAAAAAATCCTAAGAAAAATGTACATTAACAAAAATAAAAAAAAATTAGAAAACAATTCAACATATCTATTAAATTGAAAACAAGATAATTTCTTTAAAGATTTACCTAATTTCTTTAAATGATTTACCTAAAAAGCAACTGCTGCATTTTGGAGCAATTTCCCGCCTCTAAAATGAGGGGAGATGCCCTGGGTCTAGTTATCGGAATATGAAATAGACAGGCAATACGGATTCACCTCTGTTTTCCTATCTTTCATCATTTTCATTTAAGGCATCATAACATCAGTCAAATTTAAAACAAGTAAAAAATCCGCCGAAGTATCTTCGGGTCACTCGAGTTTTCTGTACATTTTATGATCAAAGCCACCGAAAATACATCTATATCTCCCTGTGGACTCGGTATTATGCTGTATGAGCCGCGGCTCCTGAAACTTTAACCACTGCCGGTGGTGGCATGACTTATATCGGAAACAAAGAGTCAGTAGTTTTAGGATTTTTGGGAATTAGTTTGATATTTAGAGCACCATTATGTTTTTCAAGAATTTCAGCACACTGCTTAGCAAAGTTTTGATTGGTGGGTAAAAACAAAAGCTTGCATAGATAATAAGTTTAGGTACGCTACATTTAGGTATTAAGGGTGCAAGTTTTTTATCAAGAACTTTCTTAATAACCTTAAGTACTAGATGGGCAGGGAAACAGTTGATATGGAAATACTGCTTAAGGAAGAGAATTTCAGAATGAAAAGAGAAAAGAGAGCCAATTAGGAGTTAGAGACAGAGCCTGATGTACTACGGTATGAACAGAGTTAATTTTAAAATTAATAAAACAAGATCCAAAAACAAGGGCTTCCCCTCCGCCCTATCCTAGCCTCCTACAAGGCGCCCTTCTCCGGCCTACTATAGTACCCTTTGATGTGTGGATTTTGATTGGCGCTCCCATCTGTGACATCTTCGCTCTACTACGCTATGGATGTGAAGCACCTTTTTTATGTTTTCCTATTCATCTTCAAGCTTCGATCTGGTGGACAGACCACATTCCAACAGTTAATTATATCTCGCTATGGACGGGACCACCTCCGGAAGTGCCGACAGTTGGAGAAAGCATGTAGAAGAAAAGAAAATACAACTCTGGATTTGAATTTTTTACGGTACTGTGCAATTAACATTCCGAATTTTGTCAGATTTAACGTGTACAAGACATCTTTATACCATTCTTCCTTTTACGACGATACCACTAGATATCTTCTTAGTTATGAAATTGGTTGTAAACAAAGGGAACATGATAGATTGTGCTATTATTATTCACTCATTAGGTCTGAGGTACTCGACTCTCTTTCCATCATTGATAGGTTAATTTTTATCCGACTTTTTAACCAAAGTATTCAGAGTTTTTTTAAATGGCATACAAAACAGACATGCTAAAAAATTGGCCAATTTAGGTGTCTTGATTCCTAAATTCCATAATCACTGTAATACCGTTTTTAATTTCTCACAATATGTACTTTCTAAAAGGGAAAAATTTCTCATTCCGGTTAGACTTCTGCTTACGTAATTATAAACCCAATTTTTGTCAATTCTTTCTACCCTTGGAAATACTATTCCAACGTATTAAAAGACTCGATCTATGTAAAGATATCTCACGCCTACAAAATGAACTAATGGTAGTCTCTCATAATACGTTTGCCAAATTAAAAATTAACTGGGCTACCTTTTTCAAGAAGGAGGATTACGAACTACTTAAGAATCAAAACGTGAAGATATCATAGTTGTTAGACTTGATAAGGGAAGAGGGGTAGTTATTTTAGATAAAACTATTTAAATAAAATGAACACGATACTCGATCATCCCCCCAAATTCACTAAAATTGGACAACCCAACTATCAAGAAATTTACCGGATAGAAGACAGTATCAATAGATTTTTACGGTCTCTCAAAACTGAAGGAATAATTAATGAGAAAACTTATGATGATCTTTTTTCCAGTGGATCCTCCTTTGGTATCCTGTGCGGCCTGCCTAAGATCCACAAACAAGGATTTCCCCTCCGCCCTATCCTAGCAATGAATATACCCTAAGAAACACCGAAGATTTTAAAACTAAGGTCCTCTCACAAGATTCAGATTTGTATATGGTCAGTTTAAATGTAGAATCCCTCTTTAATAACGTTCCTGTGAGGGAGACCATTGATCTTATTTTAATCAAATTGTTCCCTACACCTGACTAAGTATATTGTAATTTTAACTATGAATCTTTTAAAACACTTTTAGAATTAGCCGTGCTGGACACGGCCTTTGTTTTTAGTAACCAGCTTTTAAAACAGATCGATGGGATGGTGATGGGGTCTCCCCTCGTCACACCTTTGCCAACATTTTCATGTGCTCCCTGGAGGAGCAAGTAATGGAGGAGTGCCCCTTGACCTTCTGTCCCTTATTTTACACCAGGTATATAGACGACACATTCGTTCTATTGAAAAATGAATATGATGGTGACAGATTCTCAAACCTAGCCAACAACTTCCATAATATTAATTTTACTATTGAAAAAGAACAAGTCGGTAAGTTGGCTTTCCTTGATGTTCCCCTGTTCATAGCATAACTGGCTTGTATGTTTATATTTGTCCGCCTTCTTTTCGTTTCTTGTGTATTCTTTTAGTGTGTTTGTCCCTGTCATTTTGAGAGGTGCGCCTTGTTCTCCATTTTAAGTTTTTTCCTTTTTTTCTCTTTGTTATTGAGTTCAGTTTTTGTAAGGATCATTTTAAGCTTTCTTGGTTTTTATTGTGTAAATGTATTTAAGTGGATTCAGAATTTAAGTTTAACTTGGTTTCCATTTTAATTTTTCTTTTGCTTTATGTATGTTTCTTTTAATTATGTGCTCGGTTGCTCCTTTTTATAGATGTCCTGAAGATATGACCATGGGTCAAGAAACGCGTTGGCAATAAATGTATCTAATGGATGTGTATATGTTCCTGCACCCTTCTCCTGCCTATATATATATATATATATATATATATATATATATATATATATATATATATATATATATATATATGATATTATATATATATAATATATTTACCTCAGTCATTCATTAAGACGTAAATTTGGACTGATACAGCTACTAAAATATTTGCGTTTTATTTCACAACTGATCTTACTCTAACATCATTTGAGTGTACATGCACTGCAAATGAAATAAGCATAAGGCATGGTCTATATGATAATTCCGAAACTACAGTACAGCGTCATGAACTATTTTCTTTCTAAATTTGGTTTCTTAGCAAGTCTATTACTGCATTAAATATTGCGCCAGTATTACACTAACGCAATGCAGTTGCATTTCGGCAAATTTCAGTAAGTTACGCATTAAATTAATTCAATGAACTTTACTAGTTTCTTAAGTCTAGCTTTCGAGCAGCATATTTTATTTTATTTTAGCATAACTTCACTTTTCCGGACATTTCATTATAAATTAACCTTACCACAATTTATTCTTAGTATCAATTAACATGTCCAATCCCACCCGTGTTATGTTTAGACTCCTAAATTTTCAGGGTTTCAATTTCAAGTATTATTAAAGGAAATTCCCCCTTTACTAAGATGCC
>NC_061107.1:18142701-18147701 GCF_015104395.2 Macrobrachium nipponense | reverse complement strand
AAGGCCTAGGGTTTTTGATTAATAATATATTGTCCATGTGTTCTCAGTGACCTATGGAATGTGGAGAACAGTGCAGAGGTAACGACCTGAGAGTAGCTGATGAATGAGTTTCTGGGGATGGCGTGAGATAAAAATGCTTAGTTCGACAAGTCAATGTACTGAGTTTATTAACTCTTCTCAAAGTGCCTTTGTGAAACTGGATGCAGCTAGAACCATGAGGCGCTAGCGAACTGTGTGTTCGTATGTGCGTGTGCACCTCTTTCTGTTAAAAGAGTGTCATACCCAAGCCTATGGGAGGATTTTGACAGAGGGGCTTCAAGCCACAGGCAAGATGCCGTGGCGTTCGCCGGGGAGTTTTTATTAACTGTGTTTAAGTGTTCCGGCTGCTTGGGTGAGTGTTGAAGTGTTTTAGCCGAAGACTGGCTTGTTGTCTGTTTGACATTTTTAAGAATATCTGATCTTTATATTTTGTTGCTAAACTTATGTGTACTTACCGGGATGTGTTCTGTATCTTTGAAACAGACGATTCTGGTACTTCTGGAATGCAGGGGGACAAAGAGTTCCCAGAGGGGTGTAGACTTTTTTGGTGACTAGACATTGTACTATTCGGGGTTTTTTGAGTTAGTCTGTAAGACTGGATTACTTGATTGATTGATTTATTTATCCATTGTTAATAAACGTTAATGTTATGATGCGACTCTCTCATTTTCATTACCTGTTAGAATGGAGAGAAAGAGGTGGAGAGAGAGAGAGAAAGGGATTGCCGAGAGAGAGAGAGAGAGAGAGAGAGCTGTGTGTGTAATACTGTGTGTTGGTTTGCCTTCCGCTCGTGTCACACGCTTACCTAATGAATAATGGGGGGGGGGGGGGGGGAATCCCCCATTAACAGTGGTGGCAGGCAGTGAAAAAAGGGTATAAAAGTTTTTTTTCTTTTTTATGCCTAGGAACACCAGTGTAGAGATATGGGTGACCAGTTAAGGGTTGTGGCTTAGCGATAGTTTTCGAACAACAAAGCTTTTGTGGGATTGTGGAAAATCGTTAAACTGTTAGTTTTCAGTTACTTAGTGAGAAAAAATTAGAAAATATCTATCTGTTAACTGTGCTAAAGGGAGGGAAGGATTTTATTGGACTCAGCATTTTTCCCAGGCAGTCAGCCTAGAAGCAGTGGGCGCACCCAGTATGACTTTTGCTTGTGTAATGACGAGTGTATTCCGAGATGGCCGTGAGGGTGTTGTTATTAGTGCATATATCACTGCCGTGCATTTCGAGAATTTCGAGTTCTTTTTGTTCCCATTATGGAGTGGTGAGTGTTAAAAACTATTGTTTATCAAAGGGAGAGGGTTTTTGTTTAAATATTTCAGGGTTATGGGATTGGTTCAAGAGGTCAAAAATTTTTCTTGTCTTTGCCCCATAGTAACAGAAGTGACGTGTTTTCTTTATTCGCGCCTGTCTATGATAGACGTATTCGTCTTTGTTTTAAACACATAAGAGTGTATAGAAATGTGTTTTTTGCATGTGAACTGTGCTTAGAGCGGCCACAATTTTACGGGCTCAGCACTTTCTGCTCACCGCGCAAAGAGGCGCGTTGCATTGTGGGTACTGCATACCTCGAGGGAGGGCATTGCGAGATGGGTACTAGTGTATACCTTGGGAGGGGGTCCTCAGACACTGTTTAAGGGGAGATGGGGGTACTACTGGTCTGCCTCGGGGGAGTGTCAATGCTCATCGGGGGGGAGGAGACTTTTTTTTTTTTTTTTTTTTCTGTGTGGGTGAACTCCCCCTTTCTTTTTTTTTCTTTGTCGGGCTGTTGAAGACAAGTCTGGCCTTGACCATGGATGCTAAGACATCAGCTGATTGATAAGTTGATGAAGTGAAACGCCCGTAGAGTCTTTTTTTTTTTTTTAGAAAAGAGATATTTTTTTCTTTCTTGGAGGAAGAGAAAAGGAAATAAAAAGAGATTTTTCTTTTCCGTGAATGTGGGGAAAGTAGTTAACATGCACGGGATGTGTTATATGTTTTCTTTGTGCCTTGAAAGACACAAATATAAGGGGGATACACAGATTATTTTTTTTATTGTGTTGGAGAAATTACTTTGAAGTGCCGAATGGTGTTGCCCGGTGCCGTGAATGGTGTATGCTGGAGAAATTGTATGTCATAGGATTCAGCAATACTAGTGTATGCTATTTGAATTTCACCCTTACTTGAGATCTTTGCAAGAGAATTGTTGCTATGGAGAGTTATTATTATGGTTATTATTAATAATTATTATACTTGAGATGTGTCACGGGAGGTTTGCTTAAGTATAATTATCATTACGGGAGAATTGTTTTACGAGAGATTTGAGATATTTCATGGGAGATTATTCTATAATTATTCCAGATAATTATTCATGGATAATTATTACAATGAATTAATGGGAGAAGTCTTGTGTTAATTAATTGTTGAGTTTTTGTAACTTTGGAGAATATTTCATTGATTCACTGGGGATGAGTTTTGCTGAATCTTGATGAATCTGACTGAATCTTGATGAGTTGTGGTGAAACTTGCTGAACTTTTGCTGAATTTTTTGCTGAATTCCTTGGAGAATGGACAAGCATTGACATTGGTGATATATTTTTTTTTTTGTACTGATACTGATGATTTTGATGACAGCAATTTTTTTGGTGATTTTGTGATAGTGATATTTCTGATACTGATTTTTTTTATACTAATACGTGGGCGTTTTAATACTATCAAGGGAGGTAAATTCTTTTTTTGAATTTTGAGAGGAACTAACAACATATTGTTTTAGTTTTTTTTCCCTTTTTTTTATGTGTTCAGCAGATAATTGCTTGACATCTGGTGAGTTACGGGAGATAGTGAACAAGGCCGTTGATTTTTCTTTTCTCCTTTTTTGGAAATTAGCCATCGCTGACACAAGTTTTCTTTACCATGGGTGAATTTGAATTTATTTTTTCTCTCCAGTTAGTGTGAATATTATCTCAGTTCGTGACTTAGAGTCATTGTTCGGGAACGTGTTTATGTTTCAGCTATTTGATGCTATAGAGAAATATATGGGAGAATTTCTTGCATGTTTTGGATGCATACGTAGTGGCACTACATTTTTTCTCTGGATATTTGTGTTCCAGAAATTGTGAGTTTTCTTGCACAATACCTTTGTTGTATTTGTGACAAATTTGTGAGAGATAGGAAACTTGGCTAAGTTTTCTAGTGGCCTATGTCGTAGTGCATATGGAGAAGTCTTGGCTTAGACACTGTGAATTTGGAGTTCTGTTATAATGAGTTGTGGCACATTAGTGATTTTTTCTAGAATTTTCTAGACAGTTTTATTTGCCGAGTTTTGCCCTTTTTTTTAGCAGTTATGCTAAACGGAGAGAGTTTTTATAGTTTTTTACTATAACATTGAGTTATTCTCTGGAGAATTGGAGAGATAATTGAGATATATTTGGAGTTATAATTGGAGGTATATATTATTTTGGAGTTATAATTTGAGATATAATATATGGGAGATATATTTTGGCCATTTTTGATATTTGCCAATGTGATGAGAGTTATGTTTAGTTCAATTATTTTGCAGCCATCCTTGTTGCAAATGGAGACACATATTTGGAGATTATGGGGCAATATTTGTGAGTGTGTGAGTTAGTTGCCTTGAGTGCACATTTTTTTGGAGATATATTTTTTGGAGCCTTGTTTTGTTCCACATTGAGTTATTGGGGAAATAGAGGTAAATATTTTGTATTTGCCGAAATGGAGGTGATTATTCTCTATTCCTAGAGTGGTGTCTTTTTTTTATTGACATATGGCTATTGGAGAAATAAGAGAGAAATATAAGGGGGTTGGTTTTTAACCAAATGGAGGAAATATTTTTATATCCGGAGTGGTGTTATTATTAATATGGTGTCACATAATTATGTGTGGAGTTGGAATTAATCTTTGGCGGGTGACCCTTTATTTGTGGTTATAGAGTTTTTTTGAGCCAAGAGAAGATTTCTGTGGTTCTTTCTCTTTGGTTTCGTGACTATTTAGAGAGAAGTGGCATTACTGCATTATGAGTCCTATGGAGATGTGTGCATTTTTTTTATGTTCACAAGTGTGTTATTATTCTTGTGAGAGAATAAGTCTTCGAGACAAATCTTTGAACACATTAGTCATATCCTGGAGTTAATTCTGTGAAATGTGTCTGTTAGACCTTTTTTTTCTAGAGAATCATGAGTTTCCAAACTTGTGTGTCTGACTAGACAATTTTTATGCTACTGTTAGATCATAAGTCCGCAGGCGATTTTTCTGCTGACAAGAGATGTGATGAGCCGTGTGCTGATTCTTTTCCTCTGATGATGATAGATCAGAATTTTTGAAATATCTGGAAATGTTGACAATAGCATTTCACGAAAGAGCATGGGTAAGAGTTTTGCTTTCTGGCAAATTCCATAACTTTACATGGAGCATTTCTTGGAGAAAAAGCGGGGTTATGCATATTATACATATGTTATGTATTTTGTGATTGGGGAAACTTATTTGTGATTATCCTTTTTTTTTTTTTTTTTTCTTCCTTTCCCTACGAGAGATGTAGTTGGGGGGATTGAGCTTAAGTAGCATTTCTTTTTTGGACGGGAGATTTGATTTTACCGGGAGATGTAATTTTTCGGGGGTTGCTGTTTACGTAAAAGGGAGTTTGACATTAAGTCTCATTGTGATTAATTATTGAGCAGTAAGGGGTTTTTTGCTGTCAAACATTGGAGATTTTTTTTCTGATTTTGTGGGTTGTTCAAATATCAGAGCTTGAGAGAACATTTTTTGGGTCTGGGTGTGTTACGTGATTCTTTTTTTTTCCTTGAGCTCATTACGATCTTTTTTTTTTTTTTTTTCTTATGAGCACATTCGAGTTTGAAATGTGAGTACAGAAGTCCGTGGAGTTGCTGTGATTTCTGAGTTGTGTGTGTGCTGATGTGTGAGTTTGGAGAATTGAGTTGGAGAACTTGATGTTTTTTTTTCTTTGA
>NC_061107.1:18135201-18137701 GCF_015104395.2 Macrobrachium nipponense | reverse complement strand
CGGGGTTGGGGGGGGGTTGGTGGAGGGGAGGTGTTAGTTTATCCTCTTTCCAAGTAATTTATGCCTTATATATTTCCGAATGATATACGATGATCTTATGGGAATTTGTAGCAGCAGCTTTCTCACGTTGCTGACGTTTTAGAGGAAAATAAAACAATGACACAATAGTAAGAATGATATATACTTATAGTTATGACAGGATAGTAGGTATATAAGGTACTGTAAATGTTAAATTCTTGGCAATATAGTTAACTTTAGATAACAAATAAGACTAGCCGGTAGAATCTACTCTGAATTCCATAGATGCACCACTTCCATATGGATTAAATCTTTTATTTAGAACATCGTGTTTCTCTCATTTCCTAAGTCAGACTGTGTATGCTAGCGAGGGAAGTTTTCCTATCATACAAACTCTATGTTATGTACTATAATCACAAAGCGAGTGAGGGCTACGCATCATTTTTTCGCAAGCTACAAAGAAGAAACTCTTTCCTGGTAAACTAGTTGAAATGATAAAGTACAAACAACTTTCCTTCTCAAATGCAATATCGTGCACAGCAAAATATATTTCAATGTAAATAATTTCGCTTTACATGAACCCCGTATTAGTGCTGCATTTATTATTTCAGAACAATGAATATTCGTATTTCTTTATTAACCCTTTTTTCGCTTCTTAATACACCAAAGTTTTTCTATACAATTGCAGAGGAAATTGCTAATAATTCTAATACTTTTTTGTTATTCCTGATGAAATTTCCTTTCCATTCCCTACTATAGAAAAAGATTACATCTACATTGAATAGTGAATATTCAATTCATTTAAATTCAATAGACGTTTTTCTCTAAAGGAGTTTTTCTCTTGTAACTGCGAGAATGATATTTTCGTAATCAGTTCACGGATCACAACAAGTGAAATACTGTAAGAAAAAATATTCCTCTCCTTGTCCTACAAACTCCCGTATAAACAGTAGGTAAACAACAGAACCCGGTAAGTGCTTCACGGAAGCAATTATGGTTCGCAATGCGCGGAAAGTGATCTCAAATGGTTTCAAGGAAGTCAGGTTTACCCCAACAATAGGGGAATCATGAACGGATTCATAACAAAATAATGATGGATAGTAGATTAGTGTGTAAGTTATGGTGTAAACTTTCTTTAAAGCTTCTTTGGAAGCTCTACAACCACTTTTTTTTATTTATTTATTTATTTTTAATATTCACTGACAATGCTTCCAGTGCTATTTTGGTCCGAAGTTTGTGATAAACAATTCTTGGTAAGAGGTAAAATTGCTGAAAAATATAAAGGAAAACAAACAAACATAAGAACGACGAAACGGCTGGTGGAAATCTTCCCTGTCGAATACAGCCTTTGAATTTTGTTTCCAGGTTAATGTCTTTCATGGAACAAGAGATAGACTAAGAACATAAAAACACGGCTGAGAGAGAGAGAGAGAGAGAGAGAGAGAGAGAGAGAGAGAGAGAGAGAGAGTAAATGCATGGGGGTTTTGTAAAACTGTATGAATGAAAAAGAGGAAAGGGAGGCTGTTGGTCGTCTCGTCTCAGTCTTTTATTATTTCGTCCATACCTCCCTTCAGAACAGGAGAGAGAGAGAGAGAGAGAGAGAGAGAGAGAGAGAGAGAGAGAGAGTTACACATGGATCTGTGTCAGGACTTCTCTATCCATTTCTCGTTTTGCCTGACGTCGTGCTCTGCATTGTTGTCTGCGGTTCCGTTAGAGAGAGAGAGAGAGAGAAGAGAGAGAGAGAGAGAGAGAGAGAGAGAGAGAGAGAGGCTACTCGGCGCCATTCAGTGTCACTATTTGCGCATTCCTATGTTGCTCAAGAAAGCCAACCTTCCGGAATTTGCAAAGGAGGCAAAGATTGAAAATTCTAGCGATCGTTTATCAAAGGCCTGAGTATTATTAAGAGCTGTAAACTAACAAGTCAAACAAGTACAGCAACAAAGCTGTCAAAGACTGCGCAGTAAAGAATCTGATCACTAAAAAGTCCTCCCCTCCCCTCTCGCATTCTTATAGCCGCCCATCCCAAGAGGAGCAAATCGTGAAGAGATGTAGAAAGAACTTAGAAACTCAGTCAAGATTCAGCAATTCACTTTGCACGAGAATTGTCATTAGTTTCAGTTTGGGCGTTTAATCTGAAACGCTACGGTCCTGTGGAAATCACCCTTAAGCCAACCAAGGGGTAATGTGAAATTGATTTCGTCTCATCTCCCGGCAATCTGAAAGCGATTCAAGTTATCTCGGTGTAAGGGGATTTGAGAGCAATCTGAAACTGCAAAAAATAAGTCCGTCAAGGCCGGAGAATCTATGAGACAAATCCCGGTATCAGAATGTGATGATGTTACATCGTGTACCGTGATGCCTACATTCATAACCGCTAATATTATTGTGGCAATACAAGTTTAGAAATTTACACTGTTACAAGATTGCAGATTTCAAATTGTCGGGAGAATTGGATATTTCCATAGGATTTCCTTTTATGGAC
>NC_061107.1:18122701-18130201 GCF_015104395.2 Macrobrachium nipponense | reverse complement strand
GACGTACGCTATCGTAGGCTACATACCATGTACACGGTAACTGCCTCTTTCCAGTAATCTTGTAGTAATCTTGTTACCACCATCTGGACAGTGTTGTAAGATAGTTTTGATCCTGGTCAATGTAGCATCTGGTAAGAACCTTAATGATGTTTATGACGTTCATAAAAAAATTGAAATCGTTTCCTTTACCTTTATTTAGTATTTTCGAAGGAAATTCAATTACTATTGATGCTGGCTGGAAAGACCGTGTATTTTATTGTTCACCTCATTATATGTTTTATTTGCAGTGATGTTTTTATGGAATGGAAAGGTGGCATATTTTACCTCAATAAACAACACCGCTATTCATCCACGTATGTTGTATCCGTATAGTCATAAACGCTATTCAACTATTTATTTTTAGCCACATGGTTCCAGTGCTAATCAAAAGTAAACAGCTTAAGCCCATTGTTGCTAATAAGTCTATGCAATGTTGCTCCTAGGTAAAAAGTGCTTTTAAAATTGCACTGTAGCAGGACTTGGGTGGGTGACAAAATACGATTTAAGTTCAACTTTGTTCGTGCTTGGGGGTGTGTTTTATAGCATACATAGTACTCCTAGGCGTTTCGAGAACTTTACATATTAGACTCATTCGCAATAATCATATTATTCGAAAAAATATTTTGTTGGAAAGCCTCGTGGTTCGGAGCATCAATTCTTCAAGTAGTTTAAATATCTGTTTAAAAAATTATAAGAATTTTACTATATTTACGATTTTTCTCCGTCTAAATAAGGAATTAAAATTAAATTACTTAAAAGGAAAGAAGCATTAAGTTGATATTCAACTAATGTCCAGTTTACTGTGCAATATACAACATCTGAGTTTTAAATACTTGTATATATTCTGGAAAATTACTGCAGGGACTAGTACAGAACATGAAATTATTTTATGAGATGTCATGTGAGTTTTTTTTTTTTTTTTTTTTTGCCTCAGTCTCAGCTATTTCAGGAGAATCCATTTAAGAAATTCTGAAACTAGTTTAAACATTTTTGGCAGGTATAAGCTCCTGTAGTAAATTCAGGATTGAGGGAGACTTGGTGACGTGTTTGGTAATGTTCTTGGTTATTTAAAATGAATATCTGTAAGAGAATAATAATCGTAAGCATACTTAGGAATTAGGGAACAAGGTGAAATGTTTTATTATTCGATGTGTTTATTTTGTGAAGATGGAAATCGATATTGAGACAGGTAATTGTTAGTAGAGAAGTGGTTAGACATATATCTGGTAATTACCTGGTTGCAACAAAAGTTGATATGGTGTTCATTAAGAAGACGTTAGAGAAGGCAAATGGATATGCAGAAAGAGGAGATTTCACTTACTAAAAAAAAAAAGAAGGAAAAAAACAGTAAATTAATAAATAGATGAAAATGTATTAAAATGCAAAAGGAGAATAGTGTTAGGGTGGTAATGCACTGCATCTGTGCTTGAACTTCTGAAGTTCTTATGAAGCAAAACAGATGACAGAAGGATTTCATTGGAAGGGGAAGAAGAGTTTGGGTTCAGGCAAGGCAGAGGAACAATTAATTATATGAGCAGTCGGAAAGTAGAACCTGAAACGCTGGACGAGTTATTTAAGGACCTAGACAAATCTCAGTTTTGGGGAAGTAAGATATAAAATGCTGCATAAATTATTGAGAGAGGCTAATAATGACTATGATGGAAGAAAAGGCGCATTAGAACATGTGGCTGGAGAGTGACTGGTCTAATGAAAAAATAGGCCAACGATATGGTTGTGTAATGTCCTCTGGGCTTTATGATTGGACAGATGTGAAGTGTCAGAGGAGAGCACTTACTATAAGGTGGATAATTGTGGAAAGGAAAATGAGTCTAGTCAGCCTGTAGAATAAACGATGTTTGTAAAATTACAACACTGCATGGTGACAGTGGGGAGTTTCCATAGAGATTATTGACAGAGTTTGAAAGTATTTGCAAGAGAAGAAAGCTGAGGATAAATGAGTGGATGAGTACGGTTATAAAGGTAAGTAATGCAAAGAAAAAAAGGTATTCATTCAAAACAAAAATAAAGATAATGAAATATTAAATAATCACTTTTGTATAATATGCGTTAATATAAACTTATTAAAATCTGTTGACTGTGGGCCTGTATATCCTGTGTTACGTTACAAAACAATTACAATGACACACCACGCTGGATTCGAGGAATTATTGTGACATGGTATTCCAGGATCTGACGCAAGATGTAATACAGAATAGATTACCCACCACTTGAGTTCCAGGAGAGCATTCCGGCTGCAATTAACAATGGTGGCATAACTTCTGTATTGTTGCCCTTCAGAAATGAACAGTGATCCTATTATGAGCTCAAGAGAATCAGTCAGAGCTCCTACTGGCAATCACGGATCCCATGGCTGCGCTGTTCAGTTATTAAAGTTTTTTCTCGTCTGTGCCACATAATTGGAGAGGTCTCCCCTGATTAATTCCCGACTTCCAAACTTTCGTCCTTTGAAGAGTTGGCCAATTGTAACTGAACGATAAACATTCTCAAATCCTCCCTGTCCGGACATTTTCCTTATTTTTATGGGGAGTGGGTACACGGCAAATAAGGCCATTTAGTTTCCGTCGTACTGGCCTTTACATTTGTTAAATAAGTAAATATGGCATTACGCCAGCTTTCTCTTGATATCAAAACTTCATTCGTTATCGTTTTATTCTCTTTATCGTGCCTTTAAATGACTGGTTTTATGGCTCAAAAAGATCGTTAGTGAAATTTGGAGCGTCACCTGAGATTTTCAAAAAAAACTTAGGAATCAGAAATGACCTTCGTCACATGTGAATCGGAATCTGTTGCCACTGAAGCCAAAATCTCCTCTACCATCGTCCAGAAAGTCACTTGGTTCTAACCTTTTATTTGGCTCTTAGTCTCGTATGACAGGTGTCACAAGTACATTTCTCAGCCTTTTGCATCATAAAAACTGTTATTTTTATTCTACGAACGATACAGGCTAAGATGCATCAGCTGTAAGACTTTTAATAAAAGCGTTTTCATTTCCAGGAAGTATATGGCTCTATCCAGCATAGTTTTTCCAGGCCTTTAGCAACAAATTTTGAGTTAAAGGGCAATCTACATCTCTAAGTGTTTGCAGAACAACGCGAGAGAAGTGAGAGAAAACAGAGCGGTGGGAGACAAAACCTATAGCGAGAAGAAGAATAAAAATAAAAGAAAAGATGAGAGAGGTAATGAATATGCAAAGGAGGAAAGAAGAAAGAGGCCGGGTAAAATTCACCAATGAGACGGGGAAAGAGAAAGAAGTCTCGAAGCGGCAGTAGCGACATATTTGAAGAAGAGAGGGAATTTTATCAAGCAGGATTCGCGAATGGGGCCGGGTGGGGGGGGGGGGGGGGTGGTGGTAATTGAGAGAATAGAGAATGGGATTAAGAAATAAGAAATAGAATAGAAGCAGGTAGAAGCAGGGAGTTTAATCCATATTTTAGATACATCTGAAATACTGTAGCCTTTAACGTGTCATGTGCAGCGTTATCTCGTGAGAACAGGAAGTTGTTTTTTTTTTAGATTAGTAATGCTTTGAGAATACTACATTTCACCTCAGAACAGGACACGGCAAAAGTTCTGTTGCAACGTCACACCGTCGCTTAATTTGCTCCTGCCTGAAACGAGATAAATTCACGAGAGACCTTGAGCTGCAATTGGGTCTGCCCTTTGACTGAAAGACTTTAATTTGATATATTTGTGACCTAATTGAGAGTGATATGATGTTACTTTTGTACAATTCATTGTTTTTACTGGATGGGCAACACGATTTTATAAGTTTTTTAAGGCGGAAAAAATCGTTTTGAATTAAGTACTCATTCAAACCTTTGCCTTCGTTGGATAACATAATAATATATGACAATTTCTAAGATGCATGTAGAATCAGGCTTATTGTTTGACAAAAGCTAAAGAAACAAACACTACATCCTTAGACAGCTGAATATTACCGAGCGAATCTCTTTCCTCGTCCAAATGATAAGAGAAAAATTCATCCGAGTACCCCTGCCATCGGCCTTCCCAACGGGCAAGAGGGACTCTGATATGAGTCGTATATTCTGTACCGAGCGCACGTTTCTAATTCCGTTGTTTTAAATGAATTCAGATTATGTAATTTATTGCCACGGATCTCTCCCCACCCACATCCCCTCCCTCCCCACCCAGCCCTTCCGGACCGGTAGGAAGGAATTCCGCTCAGGAAATTGTGATCCCATAATTCGGCCCATTATGTCTCAATATTCGAGGTTTACATTCGCTCTGAGGGCGCCTCCCTTCGGCCGCTTCTCTTTCGAGGTCATCTGGCGAAAATTGCTCCAATCCTCGGCGAACTCTTCGGTATTCTTCCCTCTCATTCCTTATTGAAGTAAATCGTACCCATGGCTTCGGTTTTAATAGAAAAATGAGAGGACATTTTGCTTCGTATTTCGCTCACCAAACTTACAGACATGATTCATTTTTCAATGCCCTGCCTGTCTGTATGAATCCTAAAGTACTATTTCCTTGATAGGGAATTGAACGCCATTTCGTAAAAGCTTTCTAATTTGTGTTATTTCAGATATCGTAATTAACTAATAAAATAATTGGATAGTTGTATCCACGTGAAGACGGGTATCAGGATCGTGCGCAAATTTTTAAACAGATCTCAGAATATAGCTCTCTGTAGGCAATAATCAGCTTCTCTCTCTCTCTCTCTCTCTCTCTCTCTCTCTCTCTGTCTTATATATATATATATATATCTATATATATATATATATATATATATATATATATATATATATATATATACATTTGTGTGTGTGTGTTTTTTATGAAGAATATTGTTACGTGTTATACCTATTTCAGAAGTTAATGTTTAACCTTAGTGTCGACGTTTCCAACCATTTTTAGTCTTGAAATTCTCAACGTGTCAGTGATACCTGGAAAGTTCCGAACTTTGCAGAAAAACCAGGTTAAGCCCATAAGAAGTTCGATAGCTGAAACGCTAGATCGCACACGGAGACGTCGGCTGTCTGAGTTCGTAAAGTATTAAAGGGAATTTCCTGTCCCAGAGATTAAAACTGACCTTGTACTGTTCACACCAAAAGATGGAAGGCGGAAAGAAAATCCAAAATATTGTCAACGATACAGTTAGTGGTGGATCTCTATCAATCGTCGTATGCCTATTATTTTACCAGTCAATATCCTACCATCCTATATTATTATCAAAGTCATCTTTGCCCGTTTTTCTTACATATAAATTATTGGTTTTTCTCTTATATATATGATTCATTTTAATCTTTCGTATATATTGATCATCCTTACGACACCTATCTATTTTGCGACCATTATTGACCTTCTCTCTCTCTCTCTCTCTCTCTCTCTCTCTCTCTCTCTCTCTCTCTCTCTCTCTCTCTCTCAAGAAAAAGAGAAACACCAATTGCTCTCTTCAGGAAATGAAAAATCAATGCCAGGAGGTTAAATACAACTGATCTCAGTATTCCTGATGGAGACCCAAAGAGGCTCCAGGAACAGTTCGGATGCTGCATGGCTGCGATCTCTTCATCCCCCTGAAATACGTTTTTAGAGATGTGTCAACGCGCAGGAATCATTTTTATTCAGCGTTTTATAGGTAGTGCTATTTTATTACAGACAAACGTCAGGTAATCCGTGTGATGATAATTATAATAATAGTGCACACACATACACACACATACATACATATACATATAGTATATAGATGCATATATATATTTATATATATATATATATATATATATATATATATATATATATATATACTATACATATATATATATATATATATATATGTATATATATACTATATATATATATATATATAAATATATATATATATATATATATATATTATATGTATGTATGTATGTATGTATGTATGTATGTATGTATGTAGTATGTATGTATGTATGTATGTATGTGATCGCTCTGTATGTATGTACTCGAATCATTTAATAACTTGAACGCACACGCTTTTGCAATATATGTTGCTATCGATAAAAGTTTGTTCTATAACTTTTACGAAAGTAACTGTATGCAAATGAAACGAAAAGTCAACTGTTAAATACTCATCTTTATACAAACGGACTATGCATATTTTGTCTTGAATACTGATTCCGTAATTACCGAATAAAAAGTCGTCGTTCTGGTTCTTTCAAAAGTTGTTGAAAGAAAAGTGGGAGTATTGTGTACTTGAAATACAGATATACTATATTGGGCTGAACCACGAACGCGCATTTTAACTTGATCAAGTTGTAAGTGGGAAACTCCCATAGACGATTCCTCGTCTCTGATGCAAAGGAACTTACATAGTTCTCATTAAGTGGACAATGAAACGGCTTTACAATTCCGGCCGCGTCTCTCCACGAATGCTACAATTTTCCAGGACTAGGCCTCTGGCGGACTCCTAATTTGAAAGGAAAATAAGCTGGGCCGAGGGAAATACGCTTAAGATAAAATTCCTCTCATTTCGGAACTTTTGGGGGGTGTGTCCTTATTTGCAAAGAAAAGGCTTGTGAACCGTGAATATATACATACATATATATATATATAATATATATATATATATATATATATATATATATATATATATAGACTATATATATATATAATTATATAATATATATATATATATATATATATATATATATATATATATATATATATATATATATATATAATATATATATATATATATATATATAATATATATATATCATATATCTATATGCCAATTATATACATTAGTCATACACATGTATGTATTATATATATATATATATATATATATATAATATACATATATATATATATATATAATATATATATATATATATATATATAACGTGAAAAAGAAAGACTAATCTTTTTAGGTATTCATAACAAAGTAATTGCAGTTCTTTTAAAGGATTGGGGGCAATGATCTTCGGTGGGAATTCCAATTTATTTATGCTGATTAGCACAAATAAACAAATATAATAACTAAACTCGGATAATAAATCAAATAAGCAACCTCGATTGGAAATCTACCTCACTTCAAGCCAGAACAGAGGAAAATGAATTTTCTCAAAATCGGTTACATAAAGAGAAGTTGAATGAAGTAACGATTAAAAAATCAACATTCTGAAATGTATCTTCAGGACATCAGAAAGAGTTCGATATACCGGAAAAACTGTGAAGCCGACTGATCAGAAACTCAAGATACCACTGTCGCCATCTATATGGATTATTGTAAAAAATTAATTCGGAACTACAATAGAGTCCATGGAACTCAGAAAATAAACATAAAAGATATCGATGACGTTTGTACGTCAAGAAAATGTTTTCATCTTCGAAAAAATTTGTCCAATTATTTATCTATGGTAACTCGTACATTGTCATTTGTTATCAATGGTAACTCGTACACCGTCAATATCCATCTATGGTAACTCGTGCGTC
>NC_061107.1:18112701-18117701 GCF_015104395.2 Macrobrachium nipponense | reverse complement strand
GACCTCTCCCTCTGTAGCCATTGCCAATTGTCATTGCTGGCTAGTTCTTTAGTCTGTCATGTATTGTCCTTGCATTGGTTTGTTGTGCCAGTCCTCTGTTCTGTCTGTTATTCTACTGTCTCTGTATATTTGTGGATCTTCATCTACTTTTATTAGTCCTTCTTCCCATGCACTCTTGAGCCACTCGTCTTCACTGGTTTTCAGATATGTCCCAGTGCTCTGTTTTCGATGTTGACGCAGTCCTCTATACTTAGTAGTCCTCTCCCTCCTTCCTTTCGTGTTATGTATAGTCTGTCCGTATTTGCTCTTGGGTGTAGTGACTTTGTGTATGTCATATGTTTCCTGGTTTTCTAATCTATGCTGCGGAGTTCTGCCTTCGTCCATTCCACTATTCCTGCCCTGTATCTGATTACTGGCACTGCCCATGTGTTTATGGCTTTTATCATATTTCCGCCGTTGGAGTTTTGACTTGAGTATCGCCTTGAGTCTCTGCATATATTCTTTCCTGATCGTGTCCTTCATTTCTTGGTGTTTTATATCCCCTCCTTCCATTATTCCCAGGTATTTGTGTCCTGTCTCATCTATGTGTTTTATGTTGCTCCCATCTGGTAGCTTTATCCCTTCAGTTCTCGTTACTTTGTCTTTTGTATGTTGACTAAGGCGCATTTTTCTATTCCAAACTCCATCCTGATGTCCCAGATACAATCCTTACAGTGTGGATTAGGGTATCTATTTCCTTGATGCTTTTACCATACAGCTTGATGTCCGTCCATGAACATCAGATGGTTGATTCTGTTGCCTCTTTTCTTGAGTTGGTACCCGGCATCCATCTTCTGTAGTACTTTTGTCATGGGAATCATGGCTACTACGAAGGAGTATGGGGACAGTGAGTCGCCCTGGAAGATCCCTCTCCTGATATTAACCTCTGCTAGTCTTATTCCAGAGCTTGTAAGTATTGTATTCCCGTTGCGCATTGTATTTTTGAGGAAGCTGATGGTGTTTTCCTTCTGCCCCATATATTTTCAGGCATTCTATTAGCCATGCGTGTGGTATCATGTCGAAGGCTTTCTTATAGTGTATCCATGCCATGCTTAGGTTGGTTTTCCTTTCTCCCTACTGTTCTACATTACCTTTTTGTCTATCAGGAGCTGGTCTTTTGTGCCCCTACACTTCCTTCTGCAGCCTTTCTGTTGTGTGGGATGGTGTTTGTCTCCTCTAGGTAGTTGTATAGCCTTTCACTGATGATACCTGTTAGTAACTTCCACATTATTGGTAGGCAGGTGATAGGCCTGTAGTTACTGGCTATATTTCCCTTACTCTTGTCTTTTTGTACTAAGGATGTTCTTCCTGTGGTCATGCATTTGGGTGCATGGTGATTTGAGATACAATGCTGGAGTTGTTCTGCTATTCGTGGGTGTAGGGCCTTGAAGTTTTTGAGCCAGTATCCATGGACTTCATCGGGACCTGGGGCTTTCCAGTTTGGCATTTTCTTTAGTTGGTGTCTGACTGTGTCTGTCGTGATCTCTGTGAATCTTTGTTTTATTCTCCCTGTTTCTTCTTCCTTGACTTCCTGGAGCCATGTTGCATGTTTGTTGTGTGATAACCGGATTGCTCCATATGTTTCCCAGAGTCTCTTACTTGGTCGGCTTCAGGAATTTCTGGGTGGTTGTCTTCCCTCTTAGTTGGTTGTATAGTCTTTTCTGTTGGTTTCGAATAGTTTGTTTTGTTGGTATCCCTTATTCCTGTTCATGTACCGTTGGATCTTATGTGCTTGGCCTTAAGCCTCTGTTTTTACATCTTCTAGTTGTGTTGTTTTAGTCCCCTCGCCTGTACTTTGTATTTCCTCGTTGAGTTCCTCCCTTGTTTCTTGCTTCTTAGCCAGTTTTTTCTGCCATCTCTTTCAGTTTACTCAAGTCAGATCTCATCACCATGATTTGCTTTTCCAGGCGCCTTTTCCAAGGAGGTTGCTGTTTTGGTTTCTGTTGGGTTGGTTGCGCTGATGGTGTTGGTGTTCGAATCCCCATCAGTTCTGCTACTAATCTTGCTCCTGCATATACCAAGTTATTTGTTTCTGTGATACTGGTGGTGTGATTATGCCCATTATTTCATTGACCTCACTTGTTTTCTCCCTTAATTTCTTGGTGTTGTAGGCTTTCATGGAGGGGATCTTTGTTCTCTCTGTATCTGGCTCCATCCATTGTCTAATCTTTTCTACCCATTCCGTCCTCTCTGTTACTTCGTCGGTGTTTCTTCGTGTGTTCGTTGTTTGATACCTCATCCTCCCTGTCGTCTTCTGTGGCATCGTCTCTCAGTTCGTCTTCGTGTAATTCGTTGTCGTGTGACATTTCCCTTTCCAGTTCTTCTCTTTCTGTGGGGAGAGCCAGTTCTTTTTCTGTATGTTTCTTACTTGGTCTGCCAGCCTCTGCTCTGTTTGGGGGGTGTTATTCCTCTCATTCCAGGTGTTAACCAATCTTCTTCTATATCCTCTCTCCGTCGGGTTGCTTCTGATGTAGCATCTCCATATTTCCTTATTTTCTTCTCTTGTCCATTTCTTCCTTTTTGCTTCTGTAGCTCCAATCTCAGGCTGTTGATTACTGTCGTTGTGGTGATCAGTTGCTGGATGACGACTCCAAGTACCTGACCATCTTCCCTTCCAATTGGTTGAATACCTGGTTACCGGACGAAGCTCTCTGTTGCCAGAGGTTCCATTTACGTCGTTGACCTATCCGTGATGGGGTAGGGTCCAGCTATGGGTTAAATAACCCATAGCTGGACCCTACCCCATCACGGATAGGTACTCATTTACAGCTGAGTAGACTGAGGAAATTATGGTAAAGATCCTTCCCAGGAATCAACGCCGAGGAGAGCGGTCACCCTTCCAACGACTGACCAGCCCCAATGTTGCTTAACTTCACTTATGTCCATTGACGACCTAACCCACTCTACTACTTATTATTATTATTATTATTATTATTATTATTATTATTATTATTATTATTATTATTATAATTATTATTATTATTATTATTATTATTATTATTATTATTGAAAGATATTGCTGCATCAGCTGCATTCAACTTGTAAATAGTCTTCACTATTTTTCTAATAATTACTTTCGCTCTGCTATTGCAACTGGCGAGTATTGCGCCGATATTACTCGCCAGTTGCAATAGCGGACAGAAAGTAATTATTAGAAAAATAAGAGAAGACTATTTACAAGTTAAATGCATCTGATGCAACAATATCTTTCAATAAAAACTTGTGAAAAGCAGTCTCCTTCCAATATATTATTATTATTTTTTTTATTTTTTTTTTTTGTTTTTTTTTTTTTGCTCTATCACAGTCCTCCAATTCGACTGGGTGGTATTTATAGTGTCCGGGGCCGGGTTGCATCCTGCTCCTTAGGAGTCCATCACTTTTCTTACTATGTGTGCCGTTTCTAGGATCACACTCTTCTGCATGAGTCCTTGAGCTACTTCAGCCTCTAGTTTTTGTAGATTCCTTATTATTATTATTATTATTATTATTATTATTTTATTATTATTATTATCATTATTATTATTATTATTATTATTATTATTCACAGGCACCACTCAACACAAAAAATTAGGATACAAATAAATAGAAGTAAAATAGAAGTAAAATAGAAATATGTGTCTACATATACTAGGAACCATAAACACGGTCTTAACGATGGCCTTGGTATACAGAGACTCCTCATCAAGAGTTCAAAGAAACTAGATAGGCCTACTCGGATGCCACTCTAGGTAAAGGAGTAAAATCTACAACTTGAAGTTATCGGTTATTAAAAGTAATGTATATAGAACGACTTCAAACGTCTTAAGACTTCTAGATACATCATTAGTACATCAGAGACATCTCTCCGGAAACTCGTGATAAGAAACATTCTCCAATTATTTTATAGATTTTTTTAAACAAGGAACTCTGTTTGATCTTTCATGTTATCCATACGTTTTCATTCAAAGACGCTCTTTTTTTACGAGCTAGAATAAGCTTAGAATATTGCTCCACATATGAATGGATTCATTCTTTATAATTCTGACAGATACCTTTCTTAACAAACGTTCATTTTGTCGTTGTAAAGCTACGTCCCTTTTCGAAATTAAAGAATCAGTCAGGAATGCAACAAGTGATAAAACTAGACACACACGCTGGAGACAAAGTAAGCTAATTACACAGTCATGGAAAGAGAGAATTAATATATAACTTCTTCCCTACTTGAGACTCATGGCGCCGTCGAGAACAAACAAGTAAAAATATGTGCAGAATTTTCTTCGGCGCAATCGAGTTTTCTGTAGATTGTATAATCAAGGCTACCAAAAATAGATATATCTCTCGGTGGTCTGTATAATGTTGTATGAGCCGCGGCCCATGAAACTTTCAGCCATGGCCCGCTGGTGGTCTGGCCTCTATCGTTGCCAGACGGACGATTATGGCTAACTTTAACTTTGAATAAAATCAAAATTACGCAGGCTAGAGGGCTGCAATTTGGTATGTTTGATGATTGGAGGGTGGATGGTCAACATTACAATTTGCAGCCCTCTATCTTCAGTAGGGTTTATGATCTGAGGGCTGGCAGAAAAAAGTGCTGATGGACAGACAAAGGCGGCACAGAATAGATGTTATTTTCTAACCTACCTGTTGTCAGAGTTATAAGCTGTTTCTCCTGTTGTTAGTAAAGGTATCTCTCTCTCTGACCCATGAAATTTGGAACAGAAATGATTAATAAAAGAAGCACTTGAATGTGAATAGGAACTGTAGTAGATTCACATCAACTGTGCATCTGATGTCTAGGCCAGTCTCTTACGACGCTCCTTATTGGCTGTTGATAAGCCAATCACAGGGCTGGAAACTCAGTTTCTCTCGAGTTCACATAGGCAGGGTGTATGTTCCACTTCTCCTGAGGGATACGTCTTTCAAAAGTATTCCTCAAGGGAGTTGGAACATATATCCTGCCTATGTGAACTCTCAAGAGAGAC
>NC_061107.1:18092701-18107701 GCF_015104395.2 Macrobrachium nipponense | reverse complement strand
AAAAATAGTTGCTGTTAAACAACTGAGGTAATAGAGCTATGAATATGAGGTGATAACAGCAATATATGTAAAGAGCTGCAGAACTTTATGTTTTACGCAATATTTCTTAAAATATGCGTTCAACAACGGTATTGCTGTGGGCGGTGTAGGTAAATCCTTATCCTTGTTTATTGGAAAACTTCTGTCGGTTTGAGCGATGGTGCTGCCATCTATTGAATGACTTTACCATGATGTTATAAAAACGCAGCTTTTATCAACATCAGTTATGAGAAAGAGCCCCTTCAGGTTCCAGTTCGAGTAAAAGCTACATTGCATTATTATTGATTTTATGTAGGAGTGAGAACAGAAAATTGGTTCGTAGAATGTGTACAAGTAAAAACTATTGGCTCAACTTCTACAATTGCTCGTATCCCTAAAAAATGCCCCAGGGGTATTTATTACTCTGTACAGTGACCAACAACGCGTATCCTATAGGTGTTGTTAAGTTGGACACAGGGTAAATGATCGAACGGCGACATAGCGGCCAGCTCTCCCGGAACGCGGCCACTTCCCGAAAAAGCACTTGAATTATGCCATTATTTCGTAATTTAGGGGACGCCACTTAATACGAGATGAACGTCGAGGTCTCGGTGTGCCGCCAGGATGGGCCTCAACTCTTGACTGATGCTCGTGGCAGCGAATTCAAGTACTTTTTCGGGAAGGTGGCCGCGGTCCAGGATCGGTGACCGCTATGTCGCCGCTCGGTCATTCACCCTGCTGGAAAATAAAACTCCGAGGTGCGCTTTTAATAAAGACGACTTCAATATGGACGGCGACTATAGTCGTTCGAGTGTACGATATGTACTATCTAGCTGCGAAAGACGATTTTTCAACACTTAACGTAAAAAAAGAAAATTCCCAAATTTCCCATTCTCCCCTACGCAGCCGACGTTTGGCATTTATATTGCTTCCATCTGTTGACAATTTAGGTACTACCAAGGCGGTACTACTATGCGGTCGAAATGAGCGAGTGAAAAGTATAAAGTAACTGCTTCTTCCAAAGAAATTTTCTTGTTTTCATCTTTTTCACTGTAGGGGACGATGGAATTATGATATATAACTGTTTTATTATGGCAAGATGTTTTCTTCACCACCTAACACTAAATATTTTAAGTTTTGTTGCCCAAGGGAAGGTTTGTTTACCCTGTGGCAATAAAATTCAGTCTCTCAATACTTTATATATATATGTTATACAACAGAACAATTACTTCCAATTTAACTTTATTTCCGGCAAGAGAATTCCAATTACGAGAGCCCGCTTTTGTTTACGCTAGTCAGCTGATAGCTGTTTTTTTTTTTTTTTTCCCTTCAACTCCGGCGTCCTCAAAAGAATTCCGTATGTTGCATCATTTCCATATCATGTAATGATATACTTATGATACATAACTATGTTTTATGATGGCAAGATGCATTCTTTGCCTTATAAAACCAAATTTGTTTACATGTGTTAGACGTAGTAAAGCCCATATCCTACCTGTCGAACAACAGGGTTTGTTTTTTGATGATCTGTGAATTCATTATTTGTATAATTAAGACTTGTTAACACAATATATTTGTTTATTATGTAAAACGACAATTTTTTAACGTTATTCTCAGAAAGAATTGTCAGCAACAATTATTTAACGTTATTCTCAGCAAGAATTCTCAGCAACAATTATTTAACGTTATTCTCAGCAACAATTATTTAACGTTTTTCTCAGCAAGAATTCTCAGCAACAATTATTTAACGTTATTCTCAGCAAGAATTCTCAGCAACAATTATTTAACGTTATTCTCAGCAAGAATTCTCAGCAACAATTATTTAACGTTATTCTCAGCAAGGGAGTTTCAGTTACAGAGGAAAAGTGTTATGTTCGTCAGCTGATCTCTCATTTTAAGTCACTCTCCCTTTCAAATCGTATGGATGCAAGACTGAATGAGAGGCATTTTCCATCACAACTTAGGGACAAAAGTCACAAGCTGCGATGTGTAAAGTGTTCCACTCCGCCGAATAAATTTCACAAAGGTAAAGGAGATTGTGGAAGGAAGCAAACTAGTTACACATTGTGTACCATCCCCTGTTTCGGGGTATACGACACAATTATCTATAAAGCTTTTCCAGTGTTAAATGTGAATACAGTACTCATATACATATATACATATACATATATACACGTGTGTGTATATATATATATCTATATATATATATATATATATATATGTGTGTGTGTGTGTGTGTGTATGTATATATATGTATATGTATGTATATATATATATATATATATATATATATATATATATATATATATATATATATATATATATATATATATATATATATATATATATATGTGTGTGGTGTGTGTGTGTGTGTGTGTGTGTGTGTGTGTGTGTGTGTGGTGGATTTTAAATTTATCTATTTTTACACTATTTCCTTCTATTTTCCGATCTTGCAGAATGACTTGCTTCCAGGTGAAAATAATATTCAGCTTTAAAAACAGAATGCTTGAAGATATTACAAGAAATATTTTGATTTAAAAAAAAAAAAAAAAAAATGCTTTTCATATTTGTGCTAAAATTACACAAAGATGGGAAGGCGAGTCAAAAATTGATAACCCAGATAAAGGGTTGAAGAAAAGAAGGGTAGACCAACAATAAAAACGAAGTTATTGAAAGAGAATGGATCAAATTACAGATACCAGCTACAGTGAATAGAAATCTACTCGAGTAAACAAGCAAATAAAATTAACTATCCTCATATTTCTGTAAAAACGTGGCATTTTATCTGTTTTAAAAATGCAATATAAAAGAGAGAAGGGAAACTAGAGTACACAGAAATATATTGTAGAGGTTTTATTATTATTCGTATTATCGTAAAGAGGAATTGGTACCGTCATGAGTAAATAGTCCATCGTTCATGTTTTGAATGTAGAAAATTATGTAAAGGTCCCTACAATGATTGTTCATTATCGTGTATCAGGAGCTGAAATTCAGATAATTGATGGGCAAATACCCTGCGGGAAGTAGCAGAGAGAAAGAAATGTTAAAGCTCTGAAATGAAGATAATGTTTCCAGTGAAGAAATGTAAGTTGTATTGTAATAAGGGAAATTGGAACCTTAAATTCAGATAATGATATTCTATGGCGATCCGTTTTATGCCTTGAAAAATAATCTAAGAATTGAAAATCTCTTGGTTTGTCGTGCATCGCCACGTGGAGTAACCATTTGCTAACGAAACCTATGGTACGTACAAGGTTACATAGGTTTGTGAGTGATATTTGGAACACTCGTTGTGAGTTAGACTTATCATTGTTCAATGAAGCTACCATTAAAACCGAAAAATGTTGACTCTTTAGGTAAAGGGTATATATTGGAAATTCAGTTATGTTTTGGATACGGATGTTGTGAGAGAGATTTTCAAAATAAACATGAAGCGATATTGAAAAAATAAAATGAAGGTGAATGTGGCAATATCAGATGGCGGAAACAATTTGCTAAAATACAGTTTAAATCTTTGTTTTTCATGAGGTTTTTAAAGCAAAATTCATCACGAAACGGTAAGTTACTGATTGTTTTGAGCTGTCAGTTAAAAGATGAAATGGGGAAATCGAGTTGAAAGGCAGACAAAAGCCTAAAATGATTGATTAAAACTGAAAATTCATAGAATCCAAGATGATATTAGTGAAGGAAGAAAAATAGGAGCCAATGTTGACGGTAAATTAAAGAGGAAAAAGCGTTTGCATATTTGCTGGAGAAAAATAAACTTTTTAGTAAAAGTTAAAGAGGATATCATATTTAAAAAAGTGAATTGCAATGGAATATTTATAAAATTAATCGGCAGTTTTATGGAAAACCGAAAATCACATATTAACAGCAGACGCGCGGAAGATCAGAGTGTAGATAACCTAGCGTGGCAGGTAAAAAATAAGGTGGTCCCCTCAGTAGAATTCTATGAAACCTTTTGGAACGATTTCAAACAGGAGTTTGTGATCCTAGTAAAATTTTATTCGAAAAGACGGTATTTTTAAAAATGACCTAATGGATAATTATTCTCACAACTGAGGGAGATTTCGGACATATTACCAGTTGGTGGCCTATATGATGGATAAATGTGGATTTTGAAGTAACTGAAAAAAATAACATTGAATCATGATTTACAACTGGTATCTTCTGAGCATTTTACTTGTCCCCAAAAATAGACCAATAATCATTGTCTCCCGTAGGGGAGTAGTGCCGTCAGTTCGCGGTGCACTGTAGGCATTACTTGCATTACTTAAGGTTATTTGCAGCGTGCCTTCTTCCTGTTACACCTTTCAAACCTTTTACTGCCAACATCCGTCTCAGCATTGAATAACCTCATAAGTCCCAGTGCTTGGCCTTTGAAATATTCAGTCAATAGTCATTACCAATGTCTTTATGAGTGTTGTTATGGTTTACACTGATGAAATTACCCAGGAAGTAGCTTTTAATAAACTTGGATTGATCAAAAGTCTTTGATCGCGTTAATCATGACTTTTATCTGAAACTATATAGGGAAGTTTGATTTCGACAGCTGTTTCATTTAATTAGTAGATTCGTCTTTTAACCTTCACCGAGTGCAGGGGCGTTTTTTGGTCGCTTTTGCGCTTATAACCAAGCCTTGTCCTAACTACCCCACAAGCAGTTACAGTTGACCCATCAGGAGAATTGTGTTTTGTGTGCAAGTGTAGATCACCATACCTTGAGGACAGATTCCAATGAACTACAATTTTTCGTTCGCCCAAGTTAGGAGAGGGCGTACTTTGTAATTCTTAACAAATTAGTGGGATTCCAACAAATGGCTAACAAGAGGTATATAGTGAAATTCGAAGATAGCCTGCTTTTTGAAGAATTCGTTACGAAGCTCGGTGACAAACCTGTTGAATTTGGCATTGGGAAAACGGTGAGTGTAGTCAGCTTGAGCAGTGCCTGTAAATATGTCTCCTTTCGCTATGCTTCTTTTGATACGAAAGATGAGCTCATACTTTGGGTTTCGAGCCGATATTGAAAAGTGTTTTTTTTTTCGTTAGACAGTCTTTTTTTCTTATGGGAAAGCTAAAGGTTTATTGAATGATATTTGTTCTGATAAGATGGTCGTGAAAAGTAACATTCTTTTTTCGGTGACTATTTGTGGACATACGATTGCCTTTCTGTATCCGGGCCAAGTGCAGACATTCTATAAATGTGGAATAGTTGGTCATATGGTGTGAATTACATGACGGACAGGAGGTGCAGACAAAACTTTATCGACGTTACCGATTCCCCGTGTTTATCTACCGAGGAAAGATTTGTATCAAAGGAAGGAAGGAGTGCAGAGAAGTGACACAAATCGCCGGAATAACGACACAACAGGTGGTAATCTAAGGAGATACGTTAGTCAGCGGGTCAGTAGAGAGAGCAGGAACTCCGATATGAGAGTTAGATAACCTTAATGTGGAAACTGTTGTTGAACAAAACTAGCTACCAGGTAGAACATGGGCAAGCTTCTGCGTTTTTGGATAACCATGACATTGAACGTTCTGTAGAAACAAAAGAGTAAAATGTTTCGTTTTCTGCAACCAATGAAGGCGTCAGTGGTCGTTTTCTGCAACCAATGAAGGCCTCAGCGGTCGTTTTCTGCAACCAATGAAGGCGACAGTGGTCGTTTTCTGCAACCAATGAAGGTGTCAGTGGCCGTTTTCTGCTACCAATGAAGGCGTCAGTGGTCATTTTCTGCAACCAATGAAGGCGTCAGTGGTCGTTTTCTGCAACCAATGACGGCGTCAGTGGTCATTTTCTGCGGTAATTCTTCAGAAGCAGTCCGCACTGGATATTAAAATAAATAATCACCTACATGGAAAGAGCATGTGAAAAGCAATATAAAAAGCATAGTCATTATATGAGAGATTGAACGGGGTGGAATTAAATAGCTTGATAAGTTTTACCTCGAATTTTTCCTAAGTCGGGAGAGGTGTTTTCCTCTACGGTAATGTTTACTTTTAATGAGCCCTCTAACTTATTTTCTTACGCAAAACAACCAGAAAGGAGTGCTTTGCAGCAATAATAATAATTAGGAGCACCTACTGATTCGCGGGCCCACTCGACCGCCGACCGAAATCGGCGGAAGAACACCAAAGCCAATATGGCGGCGATACCAAAACAACAACAAACTAAGTAAGGAGCGACTAAATATCGGCGACCATCGATTTGTGTGTGCTGTCAGTAAGGCCGTAGCGGAACGGCGCTTCGCGCCTTATCCGCAAATTTAAAGATTCTTGGCAAGCACGGCAGTACGGCAAGAGGTAATGTTGCGCGTGCGCGCTACCACAGGGTATTTACAGTAAGGCTACTTACCGTGGCAGATAGATTTGGTGTCGCATCGCTTACGCCGACGTCCTTTCGTCACTACAGAGCGATCACACCCAAAAGGTGTTCCTGTTGTAGTCGATCCGACAAATAGCTCCACAACACTCGCAGTTTTTTTGGCTGAAGAATTAAATTATGTCTCTGAGCATATTCAATCACAACTTCTTTACCACCACCACTAGACAAATAATGATAAAATTCACCGTAACCCACATTGCACTGCAAACAATCGGTAGGAAATCGAAGGTCTCTGTCAAAATTAATGCCAGAAGGGCCGAGCCACTACCTCTGCCATAGCTACAGGAAGACAAAATGCCGGTTTTTGCTTCTATTTTTCGAGTATTCAGTCAAACAAGGATACCAGTGGGACACTGGACAGCTAACTTTATTACTCCGCTGAAATGCTAGTGAAACTTAGTTTTGCGACTAAAGTCGTTCGTAATTGGTTATGAAACCCATGACGTCATAACGATGTCACACCTCTCAGCCAATAATGAGTAACTGGAACTGCTTTTGTTTCCGTAAGAAAGTAAGTTAGAGGGCTCATTAAAAGTAAACATTACCGTAGAGGAAACACCTCTCCCGACTTAGGAAAAATTTGAGGTAAAAACTTATCAAGCTCATTTAATTCCACCCCGTTCAACTCTCATATAATGACTATAACTTTGTTTTTATATTGCTTTTCACATGCTCTTTCCATGTAGGTGATTATTTATTTTAATATCCAGTGCGGATTGCTTCTGAAGAATTACCTTTTCTGCAACCAATGAAGGCGTCAGTGGTCATTTTCTGCAACCAATGAAGGCGTCAGTGGTCGTTTTCTGCAACCAATGAAGGCGTCAGTGGTCGTTTTCTGCATCCAATGAAGGCGTCAGTGGTCGTTTTCTGCAACCAATGAAGGTGTCAGTGGCTGTTTTCTGCTACCAATGAAGGCGTCAGTGGTCATTTTCTGCAACCAATGAAAGCGTCAGTGGTCGTTTTTTGCTACCAATGAAGGCGTCAGTGGTCATTTTCTGCAACCAATGAAGGCGACAGTGGTCGTTTTCTGCAACCAATGAAGGCGACAGTGGTCGTTTTCTGCAACCAATGAAGGCGTCAGTGGTCATTTTCTGCAACCAATGAAGGCGTCAGTGGTCATTTTCTGCAACCAATGAAGGCGTCAGTGGCCGTTTTCTGCTACCAATGAAGGCGTCAGTGGTCATTTTCTGCAACCAATGAAGGCGACAGTGGTCGTTTTCTGCAACCAATGAAGGCGTCAGTGGTCATTTTCTGCAACCAATGAAGGCGTCAGTGGTCGTTTTTTGCAGCCAATGAAGGCGACAGTGGTCGTTTTCTGCAACCAATGAAGGCGTCAATGGCCGTTTTCTGCAACCAATGAAGGCGACAGTGGTCGTTTTCTGCAACCAATGAAGGTGACAGTGGTCGTTTTCTGCAACCAATGAAGGCGTCAGTGGTCGTTTTCTGCAACCAATGAAGGTCACAGTGGTCGTTTTCTGCAACCAATGAAGGCGTCAGTGGTCGTTTTCTGCAACCAATGAAGGCGTCAGTGGTCATTTTCTGCAACCAATGAAGGCGACAGTGGTCGTTTTCTGCAACCAATGAAGGCGTCAGTGGTCATTTTCTGCTACCAATGAAGGCGTCAGTGGTCGTTTTTTGCAGCCAATGAAGGCGACAGTGGTCGTTTTCTGCAACCAATGAAGGCGTCAATGGCCGTTTTCTGCAACCAATGAAGGCGACAGTGGTCGTTTTCTGCAACCAATGAAGGCGTCAGTGGTCGTTTTTTGCAACCAATGAAGGTGACAGTGGTCGTTTTCTGCAACCAATGAAGGCGTCAGTGGTCGTTTTCTGCAACCAATGAAGGCGTCAGTGGCCGTTTTCTGCAACCAATGAAGGCGTCAGTGGTCGTTTTCTGCAACCAATGAAGGCGTCAGTGGTCGTTTTCTGCAACCAATGAAGGCGACAGTGGTCGTTTTCTGCAACCAATGAAGGTGTCAGTGGTTTGTTTTTTTCTGCAACCAATGAAGGCGACAGTGGTCGTTTTCTGCAACCAATGAAGGCGACAGTGGTTGTTTTCTGCAACCAATGAAGGCGACAGTGGTTGTTTTCTGCAACCAATGAAGGCGACAGTGGTCGTTTTCTGCAACCAATGAAGGTGTCAGTGGTCGTTTTCTGCAACCAATGAACGCGACAGTGGTTGTTTTCTGCAACGAATGAACGCGACAGTGGTTGTTTTCTGCAACCAATGAAGGCGACAGTGGTCGTTTTCTGCAGCCAATGAAGGCGACAGTGGAAAGTGTACACAAGAATGTGGAGGCTTACAGGTACAAGAGATGGTAGTGGGAAGCATCAGTACACCGGGAGGATGAGTCATTTAATATCATTTTAGACGGTGGAGATGAAAAATGTCCTATTGGTGTGGATGCTCAAACACGAGAAGTTATCACTGAAGAAAAATGGATTTGAAACCTAGAAAAAGATTGGAAATAAAAATTTACTATATGCCTCAGTAGTGTGGTCGGTTTGGTCCTTGCCTGCTACCTCGGTGGCCGCGAGTTCAATTCTCGGGCATTCCATTGAGGGATCAGAAATGTGTATTTCTATTAATAGAAATTCACTCGCGACGTGGTTTGGAAGTCACGTAAAGCCGTTGGTCCGGTTGTTGAATATCCACTGGTTCCATGCAACGCAAAAACACCATATAAACAAAATAAACAAACAAACTAGTGAGTCCTTATCTCAAGAGAAACGGAGGTAGTAGAAATCGAGAAAGTTGTAGGGAAAAATGCTGGTGGGAAAAATTGTGATTATCTTTAAAACGTAGACAATGTCCTTAAAAATCGCAACCTTGAATATATATCAACGGATTCCATGATGTAGGTAAACTAATGGAAGTTGTTCCCGTGATGAAATATTATGGAATTAATATTCTGTTATTGCGGGAATGCAATATGAAACTTTTATTAGAACTGGAGTATATATGTAAGTAGTTTTTTATATCGTTTCTAATCCTACTGGTCTCTTGAAGGTTGGTACATTGATTTGTATTTCTAAGCAAAAGATATTAAAATTCTAGTGGATGAAAAGGGACGAAATGGATGAAAATGGGCGAATTTTGGGTGAAAAAATATTGTATGATGGTTGTATGATTCCTGTCTTTGACGTTTATTCCTCTGCAGGAATGAACAAGGTAAAAAGAGAGAGAGAGAGAGAGAGAGAGAGAGAGAGAGAGAGAGAGAGAGAGGAGAGTGGGGGGGGGGGGGGGGGGGTGGGGGGGGGGGGGGGGGGGGGGGGGGGGGGGGGGGGGGGGGGGGGGGGGGGGGGGTTTCGAAACGATGTAGTACTGTTCTTTCTTTTTTTGAATCACAACTCAACCTCGGTGATCATGGATGGAGGTTGTAATTGTATGACAACCACAAGAGATTGTAGTGGTGCTAACAATAATTTGATATTAAAGGCCTTAGTTGCCGTCAAGTAATTAAAATTTAAAGATTATCAGTTCTTAGGTGGAATTCCAGAATATACCTATGTTAGACTTAGTTGGATATGGTTCCCGAAGTGACAGAATCTGCACTGTAGGTCTTTTCAAAGGCGTTGTGGATTCTCAAACTATACCATTTAAGTTTTTCTGATCACAATATGGCGGTTTTAAAACAAAGGGTTAATCAGAGTAAGATAGGTAAAGGGATTTGGAAACTGAATATGCAATTGTTATAAACTGAAAACGTTGTCGAGATGTTTTAAGTATTTTTGGGAGGATTTGGAAATTATCCAAAAGTTAAAAATAATATCGGACTGAGTGTATATCATTACAAAGTGAGGATAAACTCTTTAAGACTCTTTAAATACGAGAAAGTGCTTAATGGTCCTGATGGTTTTTTTTCGATTGCCATTTCGGTGTTTTGGATAGTACAGCTTTCCTGTACTGACTAACACCGAGGATTGAAGAGCAGTGTCCTCTCTACAACTGGAAAATGATATGGAGAATTAACAGTGCATTTATTGGAAACGTTGAGACAGAATTTATGTATAAATAAATACACGGTGTTATTACCACCAACCATAGAATAATTATTTTAAAACTTAGGATGATGATTGGTGAGATAAATGGGAAGAAAGGGAATGTGTCATACGCCTGCTTAACATTTGCCTCCATTTACGAACTGTTTTGTAGTATTTCCAAAAAGTGTTTTATAACACTTGCAACCTAGCACAAGACTGTTTTTATAAATGTCTTAATGTTGACTTTTGTATAAATGTCTTAATGTTGAATTTGCCGAGTAGACCACAGAAGGTGAGAAAACAGTATGTTGGTGTTCTTATGGGGTATCTTGATGCAGTTTGGGTCAATAGAACAAAAAACTGGAAACAGAGAGAATTTTTATCATTTGCCAAAAGTAAATAATGCTTTGACCGTTGGTTATTGAAAACGGTATACTACAAAGGAAGTTTGCCAAAAATGCTCACGGGCCAGTGTTTGGAATACGAGTTTTAAATTGTTCTGGGTTGGCAGCCCTGACTTCAGACTAGTAATTCAGGTTATGTTTTGCTCCGTCCTTATTTCCATATTTCAAAGGGATTTTTGACGAAGGGGAACTTGCTGATATTGCTGTAGGAAGCTTTAGTGCCTTGTGTATCTCGGAGATATGTGAAACTGGTGAATTGTGACAGTGATATGGTGCATTGTGGCTATGTAGTTTTGACTTTTGAATTCAAAGCCATTCTGAGAAAGGGAGCCCCCTGTCACCGGGTTCACTGTTGCCATGGTGACTTCTCAAGTTACCATGGCAACACAGTAGTACCAACAGAAATTGACTGATCATACCCACTTTCTACGTCACTAAAAATGGGCGAGTTATTCAAACGCTCTAATTATCTAATACCTTTGGTTTCCTTTACCTTGGGCAAGAGAAAGCCAGTGTAGATGACACTCTTGAAATAATAAGTAAACTCCAAGTACGTTTAGAAGAAGTTTGTGGTGTGCAGCAAATTAGTCATAGTAAAATAGTTATCAAACTAGAAGATACTTTAAATAAAACATTCGAAAAAGTTGTGAAGGACTATAGTGAACGTATAATTTCTGTGGATGGAAGGAAAGTATAAGTTCAAATTATTAATCTGAGTAGTACTAAAACTGTTGTAACAGTAAAGAATGTCCCATTTGAAATGCAAAATACAACACTTTCAAATATTCTTGAAGAGTATGGTCAAGTGTATAATGTACGTTTTCAGAAATATACGTATAGAGATCTTACAGGAAAAATGACGGTAAACAGGACTGCATTGATGAAGCGGGAGAAACCAATTCCCTCCTCACTTATCTACAGAGGGATCTCAGTGCTGTTTCAGTACAAGGGGCAAATACGTACATGCATTAGATGCGGTATTGCAGGGCACATTGCAGCAGATTGCTGCATTAATTGGAAAGATAAAGTAAACTTAGTAAATACTGATAACTTTCCTCCCTTAAACTCGAAACCTGTAAACGACCCTGTTTTATCTGTACACCCAAAGGCAAAGCATGGAAAGGAAAATCATGATGGTACCAACGAAACTGTAGATGAGGGAGGTGAATTTGGTGCAAGTAAAGTGTTTGAAGAGTGTGTGAAAAATACAGAAAAAGGTAATGGAAGTGATAATACATCCAACGAATAAAACAGTATTCATAATTGTAAATTACTACTAGAAAATAATGAAAAGGGAAATAACGACATAGCTGATGATATGATAATAAGGTTGCAACCTAGTATAAGTGGGATGGAAGAATATACCGCATTGGACGACGACCAAACGTATAATACTGATAATGTAGTATTAAAAGAAAGCTACTATGAAGAGGGAATAGTGAAGAGTATAACTACTGTTGACGTGCATATGGATGGGGACGGGGAAAAAGAGATGGCATCTGGAATGAATATGGAAAAAGAGGACTGCGAGAAGGCCACGGTCCAAGAAGAGGGTCTGGATCCAATTCAGATCTCGATTGCCGAAAATACTACCGCTACCAAGGAGATATTAAATTTAGAAGAGCGAATTCCTTCCGATTCTGAATGCATGGATGATAGTGATGGTACAGAATCAGACGATTCTCAGTTGCCCTGTAACCAGGAAGAATGGAAAGTGGTACAAACGAAGAAAAAAACTTAATTCTAAGTCGTAATGCTAAAGCAGTAGTAGCAAAAACGAAAAAAGTAAATGCAAAAAAGAGAAAAATAGAAATACCAGTTCCTGAAACAAAGTACGAACCCTAAAATACCTAGTTACTAGACCTGTATTACCCTTGAACAATAATTTTCATTCGTATTGGAACTCTTAACATTAATGGTCTTTCAGATGTAAACAAACGGATGAATTTGAATACTTTTCTTACCTATCATGATATTGATATCATTTTGTTACAAGAACATAATATAAAGACTGTGAGCAATATTACTTATTTGTTAAATTATTATGACGTTGTTCTGAATCCGACCATATATATTAAGGGTGGAACTGCAATAATGATAAATAAGAAACAAAATGCTAAGATAATAAGCATTTATAAACATGCTAGCTCTAGGCTAAGTATGATTAGAGTAAACATTCAAGGAGAAGAGATTAATATTATGTGTATTTATGCACCCTCTGGGGCGAATTGTCCGGGTGAAAGAGAAGAATTTTTTGAAGAAGTTATGCTCCCTCTTATGCAAAACAATGTAAGTAGATGTATTGATGCAACTGATTGGAATTGTATTATAAGTAATAAGGATTCTTCTGAACCAAAAATTTAAAATTTTTCAATTACGTTAAAACAAATTGTCAGTGTTTTGAAATTGAAAGATGTACATAATATTATCCCAAAAATGCCTGAATATACATTTATGAGGAAAGATTATGCTGCAAGATTAGATAGAATATATATGGCTGACTTAATCGCAAATGTGAAATATTAAAAAACAGTAGCAGTATCATTTTCTGATCACACTTGTTTTTTATGTGATGTTAAATTAGATAATGTGTTACAATTTGGGAAATCATATTGGAAGCTTAATGTTTCTCTCCTTGAGGTTTCGGGAGTTAAGGAGGATTTTAAAGACCATTTGATGAAATGGAAAAGAGAGAGATGTAATTATGATTCCATGCTTGAATGGTGGGAGAAACTAGTAAAGGTTAAAGTTAAGGAATTTTATAGTAAAGTGGGTTGTATGAAAAAGAAAATGAGATTTAATATGTTGAATATTCTTGGAAATAGACTAAGGTTTCTACATGAAACTGCTTGCCAGACAGGGAACCCTGATATGGGAGAAATAAAGAGAATTAAAAATAGAATCCAAACAATTAGGGATGAACTGAACGAAGGCATTAAGATAAGAACAAGATTAAAAGACATGCAGTGTGGCGAGAAAATGTCAAAATACTTGATTGGTAAACAACGAGAAAGGCAAGTTAAGAAAATTATGACTTGTGTGAGGGATAAGTGGGGAACAGAATTACGGTCCTTTATAGCCATTCAAACGTCTTGTAGCCAGTTTTCTCAGATTTGTACGCTTGTGATATAGGAGATCAAGATATGCAAAAAAAAATTTTAATATTTATAGAAAGTAAACTTTGGTGATGGTGATAGAGAATTAATAGAACAGGAGTTTGATAGGAAAGAAATATTTCGTACAATGAAAAAATTTGCAAACAGTCTAACCCCAGGTATTGATGGGCTCCTAGTTGAATTTTATATAGCGAACTGGGACATCATAGGCGATGATTTTACTGAATTAGTAAATTTTATATTAAGAATTATGAAATTAGGGGGTTCGCAATATAAAGGTATAATTACACTTATAAAGAAGGATGGTGACGAGAAAGACTTGAAAAATTGGAGGCCAATTTCCCTACTTTGTGAAGACTATAAGATCATTGCGAAATTACTAGCTGAAAGAATGAAATTAGTAATGGGGAAAATCATTAATGGAGGTCAATACTGCTCAGTTCCCGGGAGAAGCATTGTACAATGTAACATGCTTATAAGGGATATTATATAAGTATTAGGTTAATGAGAATGATAAGAAGGCACCATTTTTAAAGCTTGATTGGTACAAAGCGTTTGATATGGTAAATACAAAATTTCTGCAAAAATAATGAGTAAAATCGGATTTGGGGAAAAATACGTTGGTTGGATAAAAATGTTGTACGAAAATGCTGAAAGCGCATTATGTATAAATAACTTCATTGGTGAATTTTTCGCAGTATCCAGATCGGTAAGAAAGGTGCCTTTGAGCATGATGTTATATGCCTTATACCAGGAACCTATTTATGCAGCCTTAAACGCAAACAACTCTGTTACACCACTATTCCTGCCTGGGGGCTTTATGATCAAAGCCTTTGGTTATGCAGACGACACGAATATCGATAGAATAGTTGGAGAATTTAAAAAGGCAACTGGAAGCAAAATTAATAGAAATGGAAAATCTAGAATTTATGGCATGGGGAAATTGAAATTTAAGAATGTATGGCCTATTGGATAAAAAAGGAATCCGTGTATTTATATACCCTGGGGATTTTTCATTGCAACAATTATCAGCTTACGCTACAACAAAACTGGAATAAGGTGATAAATGCATTAAAGTGTCAAAGTAAATTGCTCTTTGG
>NC_061107.1:18073542-18088542 GCF_015104395.2 Macrobrachium nipponense | reverse complement strand
TTTCCGTTTTTATTATTTCTTCCACCATTTCCATTATTTTTTGCATATACCTCGAGAGTGAGTCTCTTTCTGTATTTTGCTAACTTATGTTTCAGACTCACAATTAATCTTTTACAGTTGCTCGGTATTCCTTTATTTCTTTTTATGTATTTATTTAATATTTTTTCCTTTTGATCTCATTTTATCAAATAAGATCTACAATCAGCAGACGTTAGGCTTTTCACCACTTCCGAGACTTCCTCTCACATGCTTTTAATAAAATGAGAACAAATATCTCAAAAGCTAACCGTAACGGGGCAGAAAGCTCTCGTGAGTCCATCTATTCTGCAAAAAGTCTAAGAGAGTAAATACTTGGAATAATGATCTTTTTGAGAGGTCTTTTAATGTTTAGTTCATCCCTATACAGTTTCTAACTTTATTCAGTATCATACACCTGTCAGTTCTTCCAGTGTTGTTGACTAATGTGCTGCTCTTGTCAATTTACACGCACCTGAAAAATGTGTCAAATAGTAATGATAACTGGTTTTTTAAGAGTTGATACTGTTTACTCATTACAAGAAGTTTTAATGTTGGTTAGTGTTGACTATTGAAGTTGTTCAATTTGGTTTTATTTTGTTTTTAATGTTAGATGATGTCACGTCATGTCATTTTTCGAGCTGCCGATTTCATACGGATTTGTAGAGTTGTAGAGTGCTCTGTATAACTAAGTTTAAGCGTTTTTTCACTCCCTAATGAACACGTAAAACGATATAAGATTTTGATTGAGTCTGACTACGTGAACAGAGAATTATCCACTCATTCAAAATGTTAGTAATCTGTTACGATTAAGGTATTCTGTGTTTAGTACTTGTGGAGTACTAAAGAGTTGAAAGAGTGAAAAATATAGAGATATCTAAGTTGATCAAATTTAGCCTATAAAATCTTTGTCTTTTCAGTTTCCCCATATTTTGAGATGGGTTTATAAGCCCATGCCCTTCGCATGAATGTAAGGTACTTAATTCACAACTAGCACTGGGCACCTCCGCTTATGACTCCAGGTAAAATGAAGCAGCAGTCATACAATATTCGTTCCTCGCTGGACGAGTGGTTTTCCCGCTCGGCTGCCAATCCGGTGGTCCGAAGTTCGAATCCCAGCTCGGCCAACGCGGAATCAGAGGGATTTATTTCTGATGATAGAAATCAATTTCTCGATATAGTGTGGTTCGGATCCCACAATAAGCTGTAGGTCCCGTTGCTAGGTGATCAATTGGTTCCTAGCTACGGAAAAATATCTAATCCTTGGGGCCAGCCCTAGGAGAGTTGTTAATCAGCTCAGTGGTCTGGTAAAACTAAGATATACTGAACTTTTCATGCAATGTTCATTTTAAAATCAGGTGCTTTTGTGAAATGTCTCAATGACTATAAACATAATTTTCACACAAGAGATGTTATGATACTTATTTTTCATTTTGAACTTCCAGTTATGTTAAGTCCTTTTAATTGTTTTCGGATTGCTCAAACTATAAACATCAAGATATAGAATTGGCAATAAATTGGAAGTAGCTGGCAACTTTTTCCTTGACACCAGACGGACGGTGACCGGAGTCCTTGGGAGTTCTGTTCTGTTGGCGTGACGGCGTCTGCGTCACGGCGACGTGTTGGTAAACAATCGTTGGTGTTCGTGTTACGTGTTGTCCTAAATTTAGGCTAATTTCCTTGGATCCAGAAATAGTTGCTGTTAAACAACTGAGGTAAGAGAGCTATGAATATGAGGTGATAACAGTAATATATGTAAAGAGCGGCAGAACTTTATGTTTTACGCAATATTTCTTAAAATATGCGTTCAACAACGGTATTGCTCTGGGCGGTGTAGGTAAATCCTTATCCTTGTTTATTGGAAAACTTCTGTCGGTTTGAGCGATGGTGCTGCCATCTATTGAATGACTTTACCATGATGTTATAAAAACGCAGCTTTTATCAACATCAGTTATGAGAAATAACACTTCAAGTTCCAGTTCGAGTAAAAGCTACATTGCATTATTATTGATTTTATAGGAGTGAGAACAGAAAATTCGTTCGTAGATGTGTACAAGTAAAAACTATTGGCTCAACTTCTACAATTGCTCGTCTCCCTCCCAAAAAATGCCCCGGGGGCATTTATTACTCTGTACAGTGACCAACAACGCGTATCCTATAGGGTGTTGTTAAGTTGGACACAGGGTAAATGTTCGAACGGCGACATAGCGGCCAGCTCTCCGAGAACGCGGCCACTTCCCGAAAAGCGTTTCGAATTATGCCATTATTTCGTATTTAAGGAGACGCCACTTGATACGAGATGAACGTCGAGGTCTCGGTGTGCTGCCAGGATGGGCCTCAACTCTTGACTGATGCTCGTGGCAGCGAATTCAAGTACTTTTTCGGGAAGGTGGCCGCGGTCCAGGATCGGTGACCGCTATGTCGCCGCTCGGTCATTCACCCTGCGGGAAAATAAAACTCCGAGGTGCACTTTTAATAAAGACGACTTCAATATGGACGGCGACTATAGTCGTTCTTTTTTTTTTTGATGTATGATATGTACTATCTAGCTGCGAAAGACGATTTTTCAACACTTAACGTAAAAAAAGAAAATTCCCAAATTTCCCATTCTCCCCTACGCAGCCGACGTATTGGCATTTATATTGCTGCCATCTGTTGACAATTTAGGTACTACTATGCGGTCGAAATGAGCGAGTGAAAATTATAAAGTAACTGCTTCTTCCTAAGAAATGTTCTTGTTTTCATCATTTTCACTGTAGGGGACGATGGAATTATGATATATAACTGTTTTATTATGGCAAGATGTTTTCTTCACCATCTAACACTAAATATTTTAAGTTTTGTTGCCCAAGGGAAGGTTTGTTTACCCTGTGGCAATAAAATTCAGTCTCAATACTTTATATATATATAATATATATATATATATATATATATATATATATATATATTATATATATATATATATATATATATATATATATATATATATATACATATATATATATATATATATATATATATAGTATATATATATATATTATATATATATATACATATATATATATATATCTATATATATATATATATATATATATAATATATATATATATATATATATATATATATATATATATATATATAATATACAACAGAACAATTACTTCCAATTTAACTTTATTTCCGGCAAGAGAATTCCAATTACGAGAGACCGCTTTTGTTTACGCTCGTCAGCTGATCGCTGTTTTTTTTTTTTTTTTTTTGTTTTTTTTTTTTTTTTTTACTTTCCCTTTAACTCCGGCGTCCTCAAAAGAATTCCGTATGTTGCATCATTTCCATATCATGTAATGATATACTTATGATACATAACTATGTTTTATGATGGCAAGATGCATTCTTTGCCTTAGAAAACCAAATTTATTTACATGTGTTAGACGTAGTAAAGCCCATATCCCACCTGTCGAACAAGAGGGTTTGTTTTTTGATGATCTGTGAATTCATTATTTGTATAATTAAGACTTATTAACCCAATATATTTGTTTAATATGTAAAACGAAAATTTTTTAACGTTATTCTCAGTAAGAATTGTCAGCAACAATTATTTAACGTTATTCTCAGCAACAATTATTTAACGTTATTCTCAGCAAGAATTCTCAGCAACAATTATTTAACGTTATTCTCAGCAACAATTATTTAACGTTATTCTCAGCAAGAATTCTCAGCAACAATTATTTAACGTTATTCTCAGCAAGAATTCTCAGCAACAATTATTTAACGTTATTCTCAGCAAGAATTGTCAGCAACAATTATTTAACGTTATTCTCAGTAAGAATTCTCAGCAACAATTATTTAACGTTATTCTCAGCAAGAATTCTCAACAACAATTATTTAACGTTATTCTCAGCAAGCATTTTCAGCAACAATTATTTAACGTTATTCTCAGCAAGGTAGTTTCAGTTACAGAGGAAAAATATTATGTTCATCAGCTGATCTCTGACATTTTAACTCACTCTCCCTTTCAAACCGTATGGATGCATGACTGAATGAGAGGCATTTTCCATCACAACTTAGGGACAAAAGTCACAAGCCGCAATGTGTAGTGTGTTCCACTCTGCAAAATAAATTTCACAAAAGTAAAGGAGATTGTGGAAGGAAGCAAACTACACATTGTGTATCATCCCTTGTTGCGGGGTATACGACACATAATTATCTATAAAGCGTTTCCAGTGTTAAATATGAATACAGTTCTGTATATAGTAGGTATTGATGGTGACCAAAAAGGATGCTTGTGATTCTTACTATAGATATACAAAAGTAGTATTTTATTTTATATTTTTCCATTTTCCCCGAAATTTTAGTAACCAGTGGGTGTAGTAACCACTGTTATGTTATATTTTGATGTATTTTGATTTAGACTTTCATAATTTTATTTGTTGATAATTGTCACTAAGAAAGACATGAGAATCCTACATACAGGATTTTAAATTTTCCTATTTTTACACCATTTCCTTCTATTTTCCGACCTTGCAGAATGACTTGCTTCCAGGTGAAAATAATATTCAGTTTTAAAAACGGAATGCTTAAAGATATTATAAGAAATATTTTGATTTAAAAAAGGGAGCTTTTTCAATTTTTGTGCTAAAATTACAAATAGATGGGAAGGCGAGTCAAAATTGATAACCCAGTGAAAAGGTTGAATAAAAGAGGGGTAGTCCAACAATAAAAACGAAGTTATTGAAAGAGAATGGATCAAATTACAGATACCAGCTACAGTGAATAGAAATCTACTCGAGTAAACAAGCAAATAAAATTAACTATCCTCATATTTCTGTAAAAACGTGGCATTTTATCTGTTTTAAGAATGCAATATAAAAGAGAGAAGGGAAACTAGAGTACACAGAAATATATTGTAGAGGTGTTATTATTATTCGTATTATCGTGAAGAGGAATTGGTACCGTCATGAGGAAAACGTCCATCGTTCATGTTTTGAATGTAGAAGATTATGTAAAGGTCCCTACATGAGTGTTCATTATCGTGTTTCAGGAGCTGAAATTCAGCTAATTAAAGGGAAAATCCCCCGCGGGAAGTAGCAGAGAGAAAGAAAGGTAAAAGCTTCGTAATGAAGATAAAATGTTTCCAGTGAAGAAATGTAAGTCGTATTGTAATAGGGGAAATTGGAACATTAAATTTAGATAATGATATTCTATGGCAATCCGTTTTGTGCCTTGAAAAATAATTTAAGAATTGAAAATCTCTTGGTTTGTCGTGCATCGCCACGTAGGGTAAGATAACTCTGGTACGTACATAGGTTTGTAAGTGATATTTGGAACGCTCGTTGTGAGTTGGACTTATCATCGTTCAATGAAGCTACCATTAAAAACGAAAAATGTTGACTCGTTAGGTAAAGGGTATTGGAAATTCAGTTATGTTTTAGATACGGATGTTGTGAAAGAGAATTTCAAAATAAACATGAAGCGATATTGAAACAAAAAATGAAGGTGAATGTGGCAATATCAGATGCTGGAATTAATTTGGTAAAATACAGTTTAAATCTTTGTTTTTCATGAGGTTTTTAAAGCAAAATTCATCACGAAACGGCAAGTTACTGATTATTTTGAGATGCCAGTTAAAAGATGAAATGGGGAAATCGAGTTGAATGCAGACAAAAGCCAAAAATAATTTATTAAAACTGAAAATTCATAGAATCCAAGATAATATTAGTGAAGGAAGGAAAACAAGAGCCAATGTTGACGGTAAATTAAAGAGGAAAAGGCGTTTGCATATTTGCTGGAGAAAAATAAACTTTTTAGTAAAAGTTAAAGAGGATCTCATATTTCAAAAAGTGAATTTCAATGGAATATTTATAAAATTAATCGGCAGTTTTATGGAAAACCGAAAATCACATATTAACAGCAGACGCGCGGAAGATCAGAGTGCAGATAACCCAGCGTGGCAGGTAGAAATAAGGTGGTCCCTCGGTAGAATTCTATGAATCCTTTTGGAACGATTTCAAACAGGAGTTTGTGATCCTAGTAAAATTTTATTCGAAAAGACGGTATTTCTAAAAATGACCTAATAGATAATTATTCTCACAACTGAGGGAGATTTCGAACACATTACCAGTTGGTGGCCTATATGATGGATAAATGTGGATTTTGAAGTAACTGAAAAAAAAAATAACATTGAATCATGATTTACAACTGGTATTTTCTGAGCATTTTACTTGTCCCCAAAAATAGACCAATAATCATTGTCTCCCGTAGGCATTACTTGCATTACTTAAGGTTATTTGCAGCGTGCCTTCTTCCTGTTACACCTTTCAAATCTTTTATCGTCAACATCCGTCTCAGCACTGAATAACCTTATAAGTCCCAATGCTTGGCCTTTGAATTATTCAGTCAGTAGTCATTGCCAATGTCTTTATTAGTATTGTTATGGTTTACACTGATGAAATTACCCAGGAAGTAGCTTTTAATAAACTTGGATTGATCAAAAGTCTTTGATCGCGTTAATCATGACTTTTATCTGAAACTATATAGGGAAGTTTGATTTCGACAGCTGTTTCATTTAATTAGTAGATTCGTCTTTTAACCTTCACCGAGTGCAGGGGCGTTTTTGGTCGCTTTTGCGCTTATAACCAAGCCTTGTCCTAACTACCTCACAGGCAGTTACAGTTGACCCATCAGGGGAATTGTGTTTTGTGTGTGCAAGTGTAGATCACTATACCTTGAGGACACCCGAAGAGGACAGATTCCATTGAACTACAATTTTTCGTTCGCCCAAGTTAGGAGAGGGCGAACTTTGTAATTCTTGACAGATTAGTGGGATTCCAACAAATGGCCAACAACAGGTATATAGTGAAATTTGAAGATCGCCTGCTTTTTGAAGAATTCGTTACGAAGCTTGGTGACAAGCCTGTTGAATTTGGCATTGGGAAAACGGTGAGTGTAGTCAGCTTGAGCATTGCCTGCAAATATGTCTCCTTTCGCTATGCTTCGTTTGATACGAAAGATGAGCTCATACTTTTGGTTTCGAGCCGATATGGGTAAGTGTTTTTTGTTTCGTTAGACTCTCTTTTTTTTTTCTATGGGAAAGCTAAAGGTTTATTGAATGATATTCGTACAATAAGATGGTCGTGAAAAGTAACGTTCTTTCTGCGGTGACTATTTGTGGACATAGGATTGCCTTTCTGTATAAGGGCCAAGTGCAGACATGCTATAAATGTGGAATAGTTGATCATATGGTGTGAATTACTTGACGGACAGGAGGTACAGACAAAACTTTATCGAGGTTACCGATTCCCCTTGTTCATCTACCGAGGAAAGACCAGTATCGAAGAAAGGAATGAGGGCAGAGAAGTGACATAAGCAGCCGCAGAAAAGACACAACAGGTGTTAATAATCTAAGGAGATACGTTAGTCAGCGGGTCAGTTGAGAGAGCAGGAACTCCGATATGAGAGTTAGATAACCTTAGTGTGGAAACTTTTGTTGAACAAAAATAGCTACCGGGTAGAACATGTGCAAGCTTCTGCATTGTCGGATCACCATGACATTGAACGTTCTGTAGAAACAAAAGAAGAAAATGTTTCGTTTTCTGCAACCAATGAAGGTGTCAGTGGCCGTTTTCTGCAACCAATGAAGGCGACAGTGGTCGTTTTCTGCAACCAATGAAGGCGTCAGTGGCCGTTTTCTGCAACCAATGAAGGCGTCAGTGGTCGTTTTCTGCAACCAATGAAGGCGACAGTGGTCGTTTTCTGCAACCAATGAAGGCGTCAGTGGTCGTTTTCTGCAACCAATGAAGGCGACAGCGGTTGTTTTCTGGAACCAATGAAGGCGACAGTGGTTGTTTTCTGCAACCAATGAAGGCGACAGTGGTTGTTTTCTGCAATCAATGAAGGCGACAGTGGTCGTTTTCTGCAACCAATGAAGGCGACAGCGGTTGTTTTCTGCAACCAATGAAGGCGACAGTGGTTGTTTTCTGCAACCAATGAAGGCGACAGTGGTTGTTTTCTGCAATCAATGAAGGCGTCAGTGGTCGTTTTTCTGCAACCAATGAAGGCGACAGTGGTTGTTTTCTGGAACCAATGAAGGCGACAGTGGTTGTTTTCTGCAATCAATGAAGGCGACAGTGGTCGTTTTCTGCAACCAATGAAGGCGACAGTGGTTGTTTTCTGCAACCAATGAAGGCGACAGTGGTCGTTTTCTGCAACCAATGAAGCAACAGTGGTTGTTTTCTGGAACCAATGAAGGCGACAGTGGTTGTTTTCTGCAATCAATAAGGCGTGAAGGTCGTCAGTGGTCGTTTTCTGCAACCAATGAAGGCAACAGTGGTTGGTTTTCTGGAACCAATGAAGGCGACAGTTGTTTTGTCTGCAACAATGAAGGCGACAGTGGTTGTTTTCTGCATCAATGAAGGCGTTAGTGGTCGTTTTCTGCAACCATTCGAAGGCTGAACGACAGCAGTTGTTTTCTCTGCAACCAATGAAGGCGACAGTGGTTGTTTTCTGCAACGAATGAGGCGACAGTGGTTGTTTCTGCAACAATGAAGGCGACAGCGGTTGTTTCTGCAACCAATGAAGGCGACAGTGGTTGTTTTCTGCAAACCATGAAGGCGACAGTGTTTTGTTTTCTGCAATCAATGAAGGCGACAGCTTGTTCTTTTTGTTTTTTTGGCAACCATGAACGGGCCAGTGGTTGTTTTCTGCAACCATGAAGCGACAGTGGTTGTTTTCTGCAACCAAATGAAGGCGCGACAGTTGGTTGTTTTCTGCAACCAATGAAGGCGACAGCGGTTGTTTTCTGCAACCAATGAAGGCGACAGTGGTTGTTTTCTGCAACCAATGAAGGCGACAGCGGTTGTTTTCTGCAACCAATGAAGGCGACAGTGGTGTTTTCTGCAACCCATGAAGGCGACAGTGAAAGTGTACTCAAGAATGTGGAGGCTTACAAGTACAAGCATCGGTACACCGGGAGGATGAGTCATTGGATGTCATTTTAGACGGCGGAGATTAAAATTTTCCTATTGGTGGGGATGCTCAAACACGAGAAGTTATCACTGAAGAAAAATGGATTTGAAACCTAGAAAAAGATTGGAAATAAAAATTTACTGTTTGCCTCAATAGTGTGGTCGGTTTGGTCCTTGCCTGCTACCTCGGTGGCCGCGAGTTTCAATTTTCGGGCATTCCATTGAGGGATCAGAAATGTGATTTCTATTAATAGAAATTCACTCGCGACGTGGTTTGGAAGTCGCGTAAAGCGTTGGTACGGTTGTTGAATAACCACTGGTTCCATGCAACGCAAAAACACCATATAAACAAAATAAACAAACAAACTAGTCAGTCCTTATCTCAAGAGAAACGGAGTAGTAGAAATCAGAGAAAGTTGTAGGGAAAAATGCTGTGGGGAAAAAAATTGTGATTATCTTTAAAACGTAGACAATGTCCTTAGAAATCGCAACCTTGAATATATATCAACGGATAGCATGCTGTAGGCAAACTAATGGAAGTTGTTCACGTGATGAAATATTATGGAATTAATATTCTGTTATTTTTTTTTTTTTTTTTTTTTTGCGGGAATGCAATATGAAACCTTTATTAGAAACTGGAGTATGTAAGCAGTGTTTTAAAATATCGTTTTCTAATCCTACTGGTCTTTTGAAGGTTGGTACGGTGATTTGTAATTTCTAAGCAAAAGAGATTAAAATTCTAGTGGATGAAATGGGACGAAATGGATGAAAATGGGGCGAATCTTGGGTGAAAAAATATTGTATGATGGTTGTATGATTCCTGTCGTTAACGTTTATTCCCCTGCAGGAATGAACAAGGTAAGAGAGAGAGAGAGAGAGACGAGAGAGACGAGAGAGAGAGTGGGGGGGGGGGGGGGGGGCGGGTTTGGGTTCGAAATGTAGTACTGTTCTTTTTTTAAATCACAACTCAACGTCGCGTCGGTGATCATGGGGGTGGAGATTGTAATTGTATGACAACCACAAGAGATTGTAGTGGTGTTTTGTTCAATAATCAAAATGATGATTAAAAGGCCTTAGTTGCCGTCAAGTATTTAAGATAAAAAGATTATTATCAGTTCCTCAGGTGGAATTCCAGAATATACCTATGTTAGAGTTAGCTGGATATGGTTCCCGAAGTGACAGAATCTGTACTGTAGGTTTTTTCAAAGGCGTTGTGGATTCTCAAACTATACCATTCAAATTTTTCTGATCACAGTATGGTGGTTTTAAAAGTAAGGGTTAATCAGAGTAAGATAGGTAAAGGGATTTGGAAACTGAATATGCAATTGTTATTAACTGAAAACGTTGTCGAGATGTTTTAAGAATTTTTGGGAGGATTTGGAAATTCTCCAAAAGTAGAAATAATATCGGACTGAGTATATCATTGTAAAGTGAGGATAAACTCTTTATTTAAGACTCTTTTACTACGAGAATGTGGTTACTTTTCTCCGTGTTTTGAATAGTAGGCAAGCATAAGAGCTTTCCTGTACTGACTAACACCGAAGATTGCAAACCAGTGTCCTCTCTGCATTTGATTGGAAACGTTGAGAGAGAATTTCTGTATAAATAAGTACACGGTGTTATTACTACTAACCATCGACTAAGTATTTTAAAACTTAAGAATCACGACTGGTGAGATAAATGGGGAGAAAGGGAATGTGTCATACGCCTGCTTAACTTTTGCATCCATTTATGACCTGTTTTCTAGTATTTACAAAAAGTGTTTTATGACACTTGCAACATAGCACAAGACTGTTTTTATATAAATGTCATAATGTTGATTTTGTATAAATGTCATAATGCTGAATTTTCAGAATAGACCACGGAAGGTGACTTAATTAAAAGTACGTTAGTGTTCTTATGGGGTATCTTGATGCAGTTTGGGTCAATAGAACAAAAAATTGGAAACGAGAGAAGATTTTTATCATTTGCCAAAAAGTAAATTCTGCTTTGGCCGTTGGTTATTGAAAACGGTATACAAAGGAAGTTTGTCTAAAGTGTTCATGGGCCAGTATTTGGAGTACGAGTTTTAAATTGTTCTCCTTTCAGTTAAGTGTCTGCTCAGTTTTTGTACTGTGAAGGTTTTCATGCCTGAGTTCGAATGGTTGATTTTATTAATATAAATATAATTTACATACATTGATTTTGCTCTCACCAAATTACAATGACATAGTCTAAGAAGTGGCAATATCCTTGCCTAATAAATGTTGTTAATATATTTGTTCTTTAAGAAGCGGCAATAGCCTTGCCTAATGTATACCGTTAACATATTTGTTCTTGTGTTAGTCTAAATCTCGTTTAATTTAGTTATTTGTAAATTGTTTATATCTACTATACAGTATGTAAACACAGCGGAATGCTTTTTGTTAAATATAACTACTTGATGTAAATACCAGTTGCTTTGATTTTTTTTTTTTTTTCTTTTTTATCATGAAGTATAATGTAAAAACATGTAATTTAGTACTTAACGTAACCTAAAATATACATAAATAGTAAACCTCTCTGATACAATTAAAATATTTGTAAGACTGGAATGTCCTTTATCCTTGATTTAATGTAGTTTATCAAGAACCCTTTTTATTAATGATAAAAAATAACAGCTTTTAGAGATCGCTTGAAAAATTGAGTTCGCTTTAAAGTTACTTGATAAATTTAGCCTTTACTTGTAGTTGTAAAATAACATGCCATGATACTTATCTAATTCCCATCAATCAACATTTTTTTTCCAGCACATCGTCATAGCGCGGTGCTTGAGCCACTTTTAGAAGATTGTAAAAGGATATTTATCCACAGCAAGGAGTATTGCATAACGTAGCCAGCTTCTGCTTCTGTGGCCCATGATAAAGGTAAGAGGAAGGGAGTCTTTACCATTGCAATCTGTCCAGATTCTCTAGATTCCATGACAGAATTGTTCAGCTTCCTTCTAATATAAGCAAACAAAAACCCATATTCACAGTTACGGAGACTCAAGCTTTCATTTATAGTGACTGGTATGTTAATTGACCAATTAAAACAGTTTTTATATCGTTGCCGTTTTTATATCGTTAGCAATTCTCTGGGAACCTCGTGGCACAGTAAAGGCTGGCATATTGGTCGTTTGTATATAGCAATATACATACATACTATTGCGGACTTTATTTTTCATTCAGGTTATTGTTATATGTTATCTGAGAGAAGTATGGTTACGTTACGTTAATCAATACCTTATCGGCACATGAATCTTATGGCAAGGTAGACGTTGGATTTCTTATGTATTTTTATAGATAGATAAGAAATGATCAGGCAATGATAAACTAGCGATTATTGCTCTGAAATGTATTCCTGGGTAGGCTATGCGAAAAAACAGTAATTCGCGTAATTTAGGGGCTAAGTCCGTATTTCCCCTCCATTGCCAGGGCGTTCGATGAACAGAGTGGCCTTTGTCCCTAACGATTTTGGGCCAGCTAGATTTTTTTTTTTTTTTTGCTTACCCTGGGAGCAAAGCTTACAAACTACTTTGTTATTGTTCTTGGGTAAGAAACGTCTGAAAAAAGGTGTTTTGCATTGAGCAAAAGGTACAGGAATTTTAGGAAAGGATATTTTATGATATATTTTATTAGAATGTAAATGTAAGAAATGTGCATGTTAAACAGTGAAGAAAAATTATATCTCATAAAACATAACATACTTTTTTTTTCGTTGGTGAAACAAAGGGGCAGCTGTCAATAGATTTTAGCACGTTGTAATATTTTTGATGTACTGAATTTAGAGGCTATGTTTCTGTTCAGTTATTTTGTGTTTCCACTTATAACGGAAAAATCTTAATGAACCCACAAATTGATTATATAGACACGAAGGAAAATCTTTTTTATGAATCAGTTTTTCCCCACGAACAAAGTTACGAAGGAAGATGACTCTTTTGGACACCGTGGAAGGTTTGAGTTGGTTCAGTCAACAAATATTGGGCGTTAAAAGTAACGACCTATGTAAATGAAAAAAAAAAAAAAATATTAAGGAAAAGCCAAAATCAAACAAGTGTGGTAATGTAAAGTGCGATCCTTGTTGCCTCCATTACTCCATACCAGGGTAGATACCCCATTAGACAAAAAACTACTCAATTCTTATATTTAATGCGCTTTAAGCTGCCCACTTTAATTGGCCTTTTGCCTTGTTACTTCCATCCATTCGTTCTTTCCACCTGGCTGTCTCACTTCTTTGCCCTTACTATGCTCCAGTTTCCACTTAGCATTAATGCATGACCGTTGAAGAAGGGAGGAAATCTACTCAAGTTATAATGAACCTCTAAATCCTAATACCCGGCATTTTCTCAACCTCCGACATGGAAGGAACACGCAATAAGCAGTTTAACTTTACCATAAAAAGTATTAATAACAGTTATCAAAGGCATTCCAGCTGTGAATTTAAAGTGCCTAATCTCTCTTATAGCCAGAATATGCCTCGTCTGAGGGAAATTCTCTGGAGAAGCGTGTTTTTATTATTATTTTTTTTTATCACGCACTCTCGCTTGTTGACTCTTGAGACACATTTTTGCTTCGCATTCCTGCAGGTATTTCTCTCGATAGTTCCCTCGTGCTTTAACTTGGGGACTTTTTTTTTTTTCAATCTTAATAGTAGGGTTAACATTACAAAGATTTATTTTATAAAGGAATAGGCAAATACTGAAGTTAAATTCATGCCATAAAAATTGTCCACTCGACGTCAAAAAAACACTTCACAAACGTAAGAGAATCGAGAGAAACCTTTGTAGAACTCAGAAATTATCATACATGTGGCATCTGTGTTATAACACATCATATCCAGGAGCAGATGCTCATGAACAATGAATATTCCGGGATTTTTTTTTATCAACTTCGAGTTCCCATATAAAGTGCTTAATTTACCGAGATCGGCCACTAGACATCCCTTAAAAACCCAAATGAGGATCAAATAAACACAGCAAGCAAACTACCGCTTATAACGCATCTACATTAATATTACTGCTCTCTTTTAGCGCCTCAGTGGCGTGATCAGTATGGTCTTGGCCTGCCACCTCAGTGGCCGCGAGTTCGATTCTCGGGAATTCTACTGAAGGGTTAGAGATGTGTATTTCTGGTGATAGAAGTTCACTCTCGACGTGGTTCGGAAGTCACGGAAAGCCGTTGGTCCCGTTGCTGATTAACCACTGGTTCCATGCAGCGTAAAAACACTGTAAAAACAAACAAACAAACAAACTACACTCTCTTTGGAGAAGCAGCGCCTTTAGTGCACATCCCGCGGTGCACTGCAGTCATTACTGAAGGGTGTTTGCAACTTTAGCCTTTTACTTGACCTCCAAACCCCTTTTCCTTTACTCCATCTTTTGCTGTCCATCCACTCCAATTCCCTCTTTTTCACTGCTGTAAGGACTGAAAGTGTCCCGGTGCTTGGCTTTATAGACTAATAATCGTAAATCATACATTGCTTTAACATGCATGCAGCAGCCATTGCTCTCTATACTGGGCAGCGCTTTGCATTCATCCCTCTATAGATATTTGCTCTTGATGGTGAAAGTACAAATATCCAGCCGAGTAAAAAAAAAATTTTTTTTTACAAAAGTCTCACGCAATGTCCTGGAGAATTTCCCTTTCACTCCTCTAAACCCAGCTGCTGCCATCCTGTCAGAGGAAAGTGTTGAGCTTAAAATGCGCACCTAGTACCAACGAAATAAGAGAAAACGTGTCGCTGGGAAGGAGGAGAGGATGAAAATGTTAAGATATATCGTGTGAAAAATGATTATTTTATACAGAAAAAAGGTTTTATCTGTTTTCAATTGGAAAAATTCTATTATTTTGTTGTTTATTTTCTTGTAAGGGCTTTCACGCCTTCTTGCTGAATAATGATTCGGGCGCAAAATGCATTTAACCGTTTATATCGTCAAGTATTTGGCAATCAAGGAGAGTGACGATGAAAAGTACTGACACTTTTTAAAAAGTTTGGAGCCAAGTTAAGATTGAAAACTCGTGCA
>NC_061107.1:18048542-18063542 GCF_015104395.2 Macrobrachium nipponense | reverse complement strand
TGGTGAATTGGGAATGGGCAAGCATTAACATTGGTGATGTTTTTTTATACTAATACTGGTGAGTTTTTTTTATATACTAACATGGGTGTTGTAATACTACAAGGGTGGTGTTGTTTTTTTTTTAATTTGATTTGGGAGGAACTAATGACACATTTTTTTTTTTTTTATGAGTTCAGCAGAGAATTGCTTGACATCTACATGAGTCGCAGGGATAGTTAACAGTGCCGTTGATTTTTCTTTTTTCCTTTTTTGGTTTTTTGGAAGTTAGCCATCGCTGACAAGTTTTTTTATCATGGGCGAGTTTGAAATTTATTTTTCTCTCCAGTTTATGTGAAATTTTTAGTATCTCAGTTTGTGACTTGGAGTCATTGTGCGGGAATGTAGCTGGCTGATGTTGCAGAGAGATTTATGGGAGAATTTTTGCATTATTTTTTGAATGCATAGGAAATGGCACTACAATTTTTTTTCTTTCAGGATATTTGTGTTCCAGAAGTTGTGGGTTTCTTGCGCAATACCTTTGTTGTATTTGTGACAACTTTGCCAGCGATAGGAAACTTGATTAAGTTCTAGTGGCCTATGCCGTAGTGCATATGGAGAAGTCTATGCTTAGACACTTTGAATTTGGAGTTTTGTTATAATGAGTTGTGGCACATGGTGATTTTCTCTAGAATTTTCTGTGCAATTTTATTTGCGAGTCTTTGCCCTTTTCCACCAGTTATGCTAAACAGAGAGTTTATTGTTTTTGACTATAACATTGAGTTATTTTCCTGGAGAATTGGAGATATAATATATTGGAGATAATATTTTTGGCCATTTGATTTTTTTTTTTTTTTTTTGAAAATCATTCCACAGTCTAGGCCTATGGTGGTGGGAGTGGGAGCTATGTTTACTTCAATTATTTTGCAACCATCTTTGTTGCAAATAGACACCTTTTTGAGGAAATATGGGCAATATTTATGAGTGCGTCAGCTGGATGCTTTGAGTGCATTTTTTTGGAGATGGAGTTACATTTTTGATTATCGTGCTTGGAGATAATATTTTTTGGAAGCAAACTACAAATTGTGTTCCATCCCTTGTTTCGGGGTTTTACGACACATAATTATCTATAAAGCGTTTTCCAGTGTTAAATGTGGGAATACAGTACTCATATATATATATATTATATATATATATATATATATAAATATATATATATATGGTATTATTATATATATATATATATATATATATATATTTGTAAGTACTTGGTGACCACAAAGGACGCTTATGGTTCCTACTATAGATATAAAACAAGAGTAGTATTTTATTTTATATTTTTCCATTTTTCTCGATATTTTAGTAACCAATGGGTATAGAAACAAACTTTTATGTCATATTTTGATACATTTGATTTAGACCTAAATAATCTTATAGGTTGTTTATTGTCACGAAGAAAGACACGAGAATGGTGTATACAGGATTTTAAATTTTCCTATTTTACAACATTTCCTTCTATTTTCCGATCTTGCCGAATGACTTGCTTCCAAGTGAAAAAAATAATATTCAGTTTTAAAAAACAGAATGCTAGAAGATATTTTAAGAAATATTTTGATTTAAAAAAAAAAAAAAAAAAAAAAAAAAAGAGAGCTTTTTCAATTTTTGTGCTAAAATTACACAAAGATGGGAAGGCGAGTCAAAACTGATAACCCAGTGAAAGGGTTGAATAAAAGAAGGGTAGTCCAACAATGAAAATGATGTTATTGAAAGAGAATGGATCAAATTACAGATACCAGCTACAGTGAATAGAAATCTACTCGAGTAAACAAGCAAATAAAATTAACCATCCTCATATTTCTGTAAAAACGTGGCATTTATCTTTTAAGCATGCAATATGTCAAAGAGGAGAGGGGAAACTAGAGTACACAGAAATATATTGTAGAGTTGTTATTATTATTCGTATTATCTTAAAGAGGAATTGGTACCGTCATGAGTAAAACGTCTATCGTTCACGTTTTGAATGTAGAAAATTATGTAAAGTGTACTTATTATGAGTGTTCATTATCGTGTTTCAGGAGCTGAAATTCAGATAATTAATGGGCAAATCCCCCGCGGGAAGTAGCAGAGAGAAAGAAATGTAAAAGCTCTGTAATGAAGATAAAATTTTGTTTCCAGTGAAGAAATGTACGTCGTATTGTAATAGGGGTGGGAAATTGGAACCTTAAATTTAGATAATGATATTCTATGGCGATCCGTTTTATGCCTTGAAAAATAATCTAAGAATTGAAAATTTCTTGGTTTGTCGTGCATCGCCACGTGGAGTAACCATTTGCTAAAGAAACCTATGGTATGTACAAGGTTTCATAGGTTTGTAAGTGATATTTGGAACACTCGTTGTGAGTTGGACTTATCATCGTTCAATGAAGCTACCATTAAAACCGAAAAATGTTGACTCGTTAGGTAAAGGGTATTGGAAATTCAGTTATGTTTTGGATACGGATGTTGTGAAAGAGAATTTCAAAATAAACATGAAGCGATATTGAAAAAATAAAATGAAGGTGAATGTGGCAATATCAGATGGCGGAAGCAATTTGCTAAAATACAGTTTAAATCTTTGTTTTTCATGAGGTTTTTAAAGCAAAATTCATCACGAAACGGTAAGTTACAGATTATTTTGAGCTGTCAGTTAAAAGATGAAATGTGGAAATCGAGTTGAATGCAGACAAAAGCCTAAAATTGATTGATTAAAACTGAAAAATTCATAGAATCCAAGATGATATTAAGTTGAAGGAAGGAAAATAAGAGCCAATGTTGACGGTAAATTAAAGAGGAAAAAGCGTTTGCATATTTGCTGGAGAAAAATAAATCTTAGTAAAAGTTAAAGAGGATCTCATATTTCAGAAAGTGAATTGCAATGGAATATTTATAAAATTAATTGCCAGTTTTATGGAAAACAGAAATCACATGTTAACAGCAAACGCGCGGAAGATCAGAGTGTAGATAACCTAGCGTGGCAGGTAAAATAATTGGTGGTCCCTCGTTTAGAATTCTATGAATCCTTTTGGAACGATTTCAAACAGGAGTTTGTGATCCTAGTAATATTTTATTCGAAAAGATGGTATTTTTAAAAATGACCTAATGGATAATTATTCTCACAACTGAGGGAGATCGCTTAAGCATATTGCAGAACCTCAAATTTTCCTCGGAAACCATCGGCTGGAATTTGTGCACGAATTTCCGTACTTGGGTCACATTATCACCGACGACCTAAAAGATACGGCAGACATTGAACAGAGGCGTCGTAAACTATGTGCAGCGGGCAACATGATTGCAAGGAGGTTTGCCTTCGTCACCGAGACGTGAAACTGCTGCTCGCTCGTACTGCTACAGTATCTAGGGTGTTCCCTCTGGACGAACTATACCCGAGAGACCATGCGACGCATCACTGTTGTGCACAATGACATTCTGAGGACGCCTCAAACACTCCCCCGCTACCACTACGCCGCCACAGATGTTCATAGAAAACCACCTGGACAATTTAAAAATCATTGTTAGGCGAACAATGTCCAAGTCTGGTAACCCGAGTGAGAAGCAGCAGCAACTCGCTCATGCAAAGCATCCTAAGGAGTGAAGCAAGCCAAAGAAGAAAATCAAAATTGTGGGAAAGATGGCAAAATGAGGCCTTTGTCCCTTAAGGACTTAATCTCTGTATTGGCAAGATTGTCATCTGCAGTTTTTTGTCATTATTACATTTTATTGCTGATATTTTAATTTTTCATTATTACTGTGATTACTATCAAGTTAAAGTTTTATTTACATTTAATCTATGTATTAAGCCCTCTGGACCTGACTACTGTAACCACCTAAGGTCTCTAGTTGAAATTGAGTTATATAATATATACACCATCTGTTATTACTCTCAAGCATATTTTTTTTTTTTTTTTTTTTTTTTTGTTTTTTTTTTTTTCTCTCACCAATATTATTACTGTTATTACCAGTATGATGATTACTAGCTTTTATGCTACCTCAGCTACCTTGTGGATAAGCCGATTATTCATTTTCTTTTTCTATTTTATCATGTCACATGTATCTAGATTGTGTCCGCTACTGTCTGTATTTTGTATATTCAATGTATATGGCCCCGCCGAATAAAGAATATTATATTATTATTATTATTATTATTATTATTATTATTATTACCAGTTGTGGCCTATATGATGGATAAATGTGGATTTTGAAGTAACTGAAAAAAATAACATTGAATCATGATTTACAACTGGTATCTTCTGAGCATTTTACTTGTCCCCAAAAATAGACCAATAATCATTGTCTCCCGTAGGGGAGTAGTGCCGTCAGTTCGCGGTGCACTGTAGGCATTACTTGCATTACTTAAGGTTATTTGCAGCGTGCCTTCTTCCTGTTACACCTTTCTGTTACCCCTTTCAAATCTTTTACTGTCAACATCCGTCTCAGCACTGAATAACCTTATAAGTCCCAGTGCTTGGCCTTTGAATTATTCAGTCAGTAGTCATTGCCAATGTCTTTATTAGTGTTGTTATGAAATTACCCAGGAAGTAGCTTTTAATAAACTTGGATTGATCAAAAGTCATTGATCGCGTTAATCATGACTTTATCTGAAACTATAAAGGGAAGTTCGATTTCGACAGCTGTTTCATATAATTAGTAGATTCGTCTTTTAACCTTCACCAAGCCTTCTCCTAACTACCTCACAGGCAGTTACAGTTGACCCATCAGGAGAATTGTGTTTTGTGTGTGCAAGTGTAGATCACCATACCTTGAGGACACCCGAAGAGGACAGATTCCATTGAACTACAATTTTTCGTTCGCCCAAGTTAGGAGAGGGCGTACTTTGTAATTCTTAACAAATTAGTGGGATTCCAACGAATGGCCAACAACAGGTATATAGTGAAATTTGAAGATCGCCTACTTTTTGAAGAATTCGTTACGAAGCTTGGTGACAAACCTGTTGAATTTGGCATTGGAAAAACGGTGAGTGTAGTCAGCTTGAGCACTGCCTGCAAATGTCTCCTTTCGCTGTTTTGTTTGATACGAAAGATGAGCTCATACTTTGGGTTTCGAGCCGATATGGATAAGTGTTTTTTTTTCGTTAGACAGTCTTTTTTTCCTATGGGAAAGCTAAAGGTTTATTGAATGATATTCGTACAATAAGATGGTCGTGAAAAGTAACGTTCTTTCTGCGGTGACTGTTTGTGGACATACGATTGCCTTTCTGTATCAGGGCCAAGTGCAGACATGATATAAATGTGGAATAGTTGATCATATGGCTGTGAATTACGTGACGGGCAGGAGGTACAGACAAAACTTTATCGACGTTACCGATTCCCCGTGTTCATCTACCGAGGAAAGACCAGTATCGAAGAAAGGAATGAGTGGAGAGAAGTGACATAAATTGCCGGAGAAAAGACATAACAGGTGGTAATCTAAGGAGATACGTTAGTCAGCGGGTCAGTAGAGAGAGCATGAACTCTGATATGAGAGTTAGATAACCTTAGTGGAAACTTAGTGGAAACTGTTGTTGAACAAAAATAGCTACCAGGTAGAACATGTGCAAGCTTCGGCATTTTTGGATTACCATGACATTGAATTTTCTGTAGAATAACCACTGGTTCCATGCAACGCAAAAACCGTATAAACAAAACAAACAAACAAACTAGTGAGTCCTTATCTCAAGAGAAACGGAGGTAGTAGAAATCAGAGAAAGTTGTAGGGAAAAATGCTGTGGGGGAAAAAATTGTGATTATCTTTAAAACGTAGACAGTGTCCTTAAAAATCGCAACCGAGAATGTGCTTACTGTTCTCCGTGTTTTGGATAGTATACAAGCATAAGAGCTTTTCTGTACTGACTAACACCGAAGATTGAAGAGAAGTGTCCTCTCTACAACTAGAGATAAGGAGAATTAACAGTCCATTTATTACCACTAACCATCGACTAAGTATTCTAAAACTTAAGGATCACGACTGGTGAGATAAATGGGGAGAAAGGGAATATGACCTACGCCTGCTTAACTTTTGCATCCATTTACGACCTGTTTTCTAGTATTTCCAAAAAGTGTTTTATGACACTTGCAACATAGCGTAAGACTGTTTTTATAAATGCCTTAATGTTGAATTTTGTATAATTGTCTTAATGTTGGATTTTCCAAGTAGACCACGGAAGGTGACTTAACAGTATGTTAGTGTTCTTATTGGGTATCTTGATGCAATTTGGGTCAATAGAACGAAAAATTGGATACAGAGAGAATTGTTATCATTTGCCAGAAGTAAATTCTGCTTTGACCGTTGGTTATACGGTAAACAAAGGAGGTTAAAAATGTTCACGGGCCAGTATTTGGAGCACGAGATTTAAACTGTCCAACTTTCAGTTAAGTGTCTGCTCAGTTTTTAAACTGTGAAGGTTTTCATTCCTGAGACATTCAGTCTTACAAATATTTTAATTGGATCAGAGAGGTTACTATTTATGTATATTTTAGGATACTAATTACATGTTATTACATTATGCTTGATCATAAAAATATCAATTTGTATTTACATCAAGTAGTTATAGATTTAACATAAACAATTTACGAATAACTAAATAAAACGAGACTTAGACTAACACACGAACAAACATGTTAACGGCATACATTAGGTAAGGCTATTGCCGTTTTATTAATATAAATAAATATAATTTACATACATTAATTATGTTCTCGCCAAATTATTTAAAACAATGGCATAGTTTAAGAAATGGTAATAGCCTTGCCTAATGTATAAGTTGTTAACATATTTGTTCTTTAAGAAGCTGCAATAGCCTTGTCAAATGTATGCCGTTAACATATTTGTTCTTGTGTTAGTCTAAATCTCGTTTTATTTTGTTATTTGTTTATATCTACTATACAGTATGTAAACACAGTGGAATGCTTTTTGTTAAATTTATAACTACTTGATGTAAATACCAGTTGTTTTGATATTTTTATGATCAAGTATAATGTAAAAACATGTAATTAGTACTTAAAGTATCCTAAAATATACATAAATAGTAACCTCTCTGATCCAATTAAAATATTTGTAAGACTAGAATGTCCCCTATCCTTAATTTAATGTAGTTTATCAAGAACCGTTTTTAATAATGATAAAAAATAACAGCTTTTAGAGTTCGCTTGATAAATTTAGTTCGCTTTAAAGTCACTTGTTAAATTTAGCCTTTACTTGTAGTTGTAAAATACCATGCCATGATACTTATCTAATTCTCATCAATCCACTTTTCTTTCCAGCATATCGTCTTAGCGCGGTGCTTGAGCCACTTTTAGGAGATTATAAAAGGATATTTATCCACTGCAAGGAGTATTGCATAACGTAGCCAGCTTCTGCTTCTGTGACCCGTAATAAAGGTAAGAGGAAGGGAGTCTTTACCATTGCAATCGGTCCGTATCCTCCAAATTCCATGACAGAACTGTTCAAGCTTCCCTCTAATTTAAGCAGCCAAAAACTTATTCACGCTTATGAAGACTCGGGCTTTTTATTTGTAGTGACTGGTATGTTGACTAGTTAAAACAGTTTTTATATTGTTGCCATTCTCTCTTCTCATAATCTCAACATCGTTTAAAATTATTTATCTAACTTGTTGCGGAATATTTACCTGGTCAAAGGTTTTCTCTCTTGAGTCTTAGGGTAAAGCAAGCATACTCTGTTCAGTTTCTGTGGACATTTGCATTAGGTTACCCTTATCCACCATATAAACGGGTTTTTATAGTGGTTTATTTCCTTAGTGGTCTAATTTTTTAGAATCAGTATCTCCAAATTACTGGTCTCGTTATATTCACTGACAAATCTTTGGCGTCCTTTGGCAATGCGCTGCTTTGGGGCATCTCTACATATCTGTATCATTCTAGTTTAATTTGACTCCTCTTCATCACTTTCAACCAATTAAAATGGAAAATTCAGTATGTCTCTCCTTAATAGATGAAAAATGGATGTCACTGAAATATGTCAATGAACTGTTAACCGCTCATAGAAGTCACCGAGAAAAGTTAAGAATTACTTAAAAGTCAATTAAAATTGAAATACCCAATTGCAGTCTAGATCTCTTTGGGAATATGGCAGGTCCATTTTCCAAAAGCAGTCAGATATTTTCATAAGATAAACATCTCGTAGCTCAAGTCAGGTAACAGATTCACAACACGAATCTATTACAAAACAGAATAGGAGGCTTCACTTTTTCTGACAGGGAAAGTATTTCCTGTCAGACCAAAGCCATTAGCATTTTGTCCATTCCCAATTGTTTAATAGTCTATTAGCAATTCTCTGGGAACCTCGTGGCACAGGAAAGGCTGGCATATTGGTCGTTTGTATATAGCAATATACATACATACTATTGCGGACTTTATTTTTCCATTTAGGTTATTGTTATTATGTTACTTGAGAGAAGTATGGTTACGTTACGTTAATCAATACCTTATCGGCACATGAATCTTATGGCAAGGTAGACGTGGATTTCTTATGTATTTTTATTGATAGATAAGAACTGATCAGGCAATGATAAACTAGCGATTATTGCACTGAAATGTATTCCTGGGTAGGCTATGCGAAAAAACAGTCATTCGCGCAATTTAGGGCTAAGTCCGAGTAAGTAGGCCATTAGCCGTATTTCCTCCATTTGCCAAACGTTCGATGAACTTGAGTGGCCTTTGTCCTTAACGATTTTGGGCTAGCTAGATTTATTTATTTATTTATTTATTTATTTATTTTTTTTTGCTTACTCTGGGAGCAAGCTTACAAACTACTTTGTTATTATTGTTCTTGGGTAAGAAACGTCTGAAAAAAAGGTGTTTTGCATTGAGCAAAAGGTACATGAATTTTAGGAAAGGATATTCATGATATATTTATTAGAATGTAATTGTAAAAAATGTGCATGTTAAACAGTGAACAAAAATTATATCTCGTGAAACATAACATACTTTTTTTTTCGTTGGTGAAACAACGGGTCAGCTGTCCATAGATTTTAGCACGTAATGTTTTTGATGTGCTAAATTTAGAGGCTATGTTTCTGTTCAGTTATTTTGTGTTTCCACTTATAACGGAGAAATTCTTAATGAACCCACAGATGAATATATAGACACGAAGGAGAATCTTTTTTTATAAATCATAAGCATTTTTCCCACGAACAGAGGTGTGAGTTGATTCAGCCAACAAATATTGGTCGTTAAAGTAACGACACATGTAAAGGAAAAAAGTATTAACAAAAGCCAAAATCAAACAAGTGTGGTAATGTAAAGTGCGATCCCTGTTGCCATTACTCTATACAGGGTAGATACCCCACTAGACAAAACTATAATTCTTATATTTAATGCGCTTTAAGCTGCCCACTTTAATTGGCCTTCGTTCTTTCCACCTGGCTGTCTCACTTCTTTGCCTTTACTGTGATCCAGTTTCTCCCAAACTTTAATGCATTTCCGACGAAGAAGGGAGGAAATCTACTCAAGTTATAATGAACCTCTAAATCCTAATACCCGGCATTTTCTCAACCTCCGACATGGAAGGAACACGCAATAAGCAGTTTAACTTTACCATAAAAAGTATTAATAACAGCTATGAAAGGCATTCCAGCTGTGAATTTAAAGTGCCTAATCTTCTTTTATACCAGAAGTAATGCCTCGTCTGAGGGAATTCTCTGGAGAAACGTGTTTTTTTTATTATTTTTTTTTATCACGCACTCTCGCTTGTTGACTCTTGAGACACATTTTTGCTTCGCATTCCTGCAGGTATTTCTCTCGATAGTTCCCTCGTGCTTTAACTTGGGGACTTTTTTTTCAATCTTAATAGTAGGGTTAACATTACAAAGATTTATTTTATAAAGGAATAGGCAAATACTGAAGTTAAATTCATGCCATAAAAATTGTCCACTCGACGTAAAAAAAAAAAAAAAAAAAAAAAAAAAACTTCACAAACGTAAGAGAATCAAGAGAAACCTTTGTAGAGCTTAGAAATTATCATACATGTGGCGTCTCGTGTTATAACACAATCATATCCAGGAGCAGATACTCATGAACAAGGAATATTCCAGGATTTTTTTTTGTTTTTTTTATCAACTTCGAGTTCCCATATAAAGTGCTTAATTTACCGAGGTCGGTCACTAGACATCCCTTAAAAACACAGCAAGCAAACTACCGCTTATAACGCAACTACAGTATTACTACTCCCTTTTAGCGCCTCAGTGGCGTAATCTGTTTGGTCTTGGCCTGCCACCTCAGTGGCCGCGAGTTCGATTCTCGGGAATTCTACTGAAGGGTTAGAGATGTGGTATTTCTGAGGATAGAAGTTCACTCTCGACGTGGTTCGGAAGTCATGTAAACTCCCGTGGCTGATTAACCACTGGTTCCATGCAGCGTAAAAACAAACAAACTACACTCTCTTTGGAGAAGTAGCGCCTTCAGTGCACATCCCGCGGTGCACTGCAGGCATTACTGAAGGGTGTTTGCAACTTTAGCCTTTTACTTGACCTCCAAACCCCTTTTCCTTTACTCCATCTTTTGCTGTCCATCCACTCCAATTCCCTCTTTTTCACTTTCGTAAGGGCTGAAAGTGTCCCGGTGCTTGGCTTTATAAACTAAAAATCGTAAATCATACATTATTACAGACACCACTTTGCTTTAACATGCATGCAGCAGTCATTGCCCTCTAAAGTGAGCAGCGGTTTGCATTCATCTCTCTATAGATATTTGCTCTTGATGGTGAAAGTACAAATATCCAGCCGAGTCAAAAATTTTTGTTTACAAAACTCTCACGCAATGTCCAGGAGAATTTCCCTTTCACTCCTCTAAACGCAGCTGCTGCCATCCTGTCAGAGGAAAGTGTTGAGCTTAAAATGCGCACATAGTACCAACGAATAAGAGAATGTGTTTCGTGGGGAGAAGGAGAGGATGAAAATGTCAAGATATTTCGTGGAAGAATGATTAATTTTATACAGAAATATTTTATCTGTTTTCAATTTGGTTTGGAAAAATTCTATTAATCTGTTGTTTATTTTCTTGTAAGGGCTTTCACGCCTTTTTGTTGAATAATGATTCGGGCGCAAAATGCATTTAACCGTTTATATCGTCAAGTATTTGGCAATCAAGGAGAGTGACGATGAAAAGTACTGACACTTTTTAAAAAGTTTGGAGCCAAGTTAAGATTGAAAACTCGTGCATCAGCCTTAAAGAACAGGAGGAATAAGAATTTATTAAAAATTAAAATTCCAAAACGTCCGTCTTAATGGGTACTTGTCAATCAAAATTTTGAGTGTTTTTAAACAAGGCGCGTTTCTGTTTTTTCGTTGATAATTAGGTGTTGATATTTTCGCGAGAATTCACACGCATTATGGTCTTTGGACAGCTCTAATAGGAAAGAAAGAAAGAGAGAGAGAGAGCGGGGGAGAGAGAGAGAGAGAGAGAGAGTTAGAGAGAGAGAGAGAGAGAGAGGAGTTCAGGGGGAAAGAATTAAGGCTGTTGAAGATATGATTACCTAACTTAATAAGTTCCTGGTATCCAGTAATCACAACAACTTCCCAGCGAGAGTCTCCAACATCCCTCCATTCGCCTGTTTAATTATGAACTGTCGAGAATAGAGCAATTTGTCATCGCGTTAATTTCATTTGTTTCGTCCTCTTTGGTCATTTTGCATTTCTTTTTTTGTATTTGTGGGTAGGTACAGTTTTTGGTAGGCAGCACAGAACAACAGCAGACTGTACAACCGCCACTCACCCTTCACCCCCCCCCACCCCTTCACCCCTTTCCAAACCACATGTCCACGACATATGGGGCTGTCAGATTTTCTCTACGTGAGACATGAGAGGCCAGCGTGTCAGCCTCTGTGATGCTGGGTTGATGTCCTGGTACCTGCCAGTCACCCCACCCCGCCCCTTTTCCAGACTACCAGTGCCCTCACTGAGTTTCCTATCCAGGTGCTATAGTATTCCCAGAGAGTCGAACTGATTGCTCTGAGTGATTTTGAATCGGCGAAATGTTGTAACGGAGATTACCCCACAAGCTGTGGCAGATCCGGTTGGTATGCTGACCAGTTTTCGCCATGAAATAGATATTGTAGTAGACTGTCAGTTATACACCTGAGAAATAAATGTCCACCGTTCGACTGACACCAAGAGGCTTTGTCAATCGGGTTTTGTCAATCTGTAAAATATTTTTTGTTTATTATAAGCTATCGGTGAATTTATCTGCTATATCTTTGGTAAAAAATATGCTGTCAACGTAGTATCTCCTGTTGCAAAAAAAAAAAAAATATTGCATTTTATCGCATGAGGCACCGAGGAAAGGATGATGTTTCTTTATTCGTTTCATGGAAGAGTTTTAGATATATGTTCTGTTGACTCTCACAAACCATATCTCTACAGTCGTCATTTTGAACGTTGTGCTCTAAAAAAAAAAAACTGAAGTAGAAAGACTGCGCCTTTTTATTTTCAAATTTATGTTCCAAACGTCAAAAGTGCCCCAGGATTGTCGCCGATATGAAAGTATTCGTTCTGTATATATTTAATGGAGGTGTCCATCTCTGCCGTGACAATATGAATCCTCTTTTTCTCTCCGTATATTTATTTTGTTGAAAAGGGAAATATTGGGTTGCTCACGATGGCACCGTTGAATAACAAACTGTTTCTTATTTCCTTAACGGAAAAAAATCTATTTGTTTAAAATAACGAAAAATACGTTGGCATTGTGGAATCAAATCCCCTTTTTCCATGCAATATGAAAGGATGATTTTTCATTTTACGATGTAATAGTTTTTAAGAGTAACGGGCAAAAACATTTGATAATTTAGTAAACATGCCACAACGATTTTGTATCAAATGACTGTTTCTCGTTCATATAAAGCTCGTTTTTATTTAGTTATGGATTTAGTCGCTGAGCTTGTGTTGGTTTTTTCTGTTAACTTCAAAAGGTGTGATTTCTTTTTTTTTTTACATCGCAATTGATAGTGTGTGTATGAGAGAGAGAGAGAGAGAGAGAGAGGAGAGAGAGAGAGGAGGGGCGGGGTAAGGTAGTCTAGAACAATAAAACCAAAATACTTAGTAGAATGAACGCTGAACGGCATAGGAAATAATGTTATGATAAGGTCGCAGTCATCCTTGTAAATGACCCTTAGGTCAAAGTTAGGTAACAATATCCTGATGCCATTTGTATATAAATATATATATGATATGTATATATATATATATATATATATATATATATATATATATATATATATATATATATATATATATATATATATATATATATATATATATATATATATATATGTGTATATATATATATATATATATATATATATATATATATATATATATATATATATATATATACTATATATATAAATATATATATATATATATATATATATATCTATATATATATATATATATATATATATATATGTGTGTGTGTGTGTGTGTGTTGTGCGCGTGTGAAAGATATTGTCGTTATTGAAAGTAGCCTTAGGTCGATGGAGGAAGTATTTAGAAGAATATAAACGCATCAGAAGATTCCGAAGTTCATAGGATAGGAAGGTATGGTATAGAGGTGATAAACTCATAGAGCGGTTGACTTGTATTTTTTATGTTTTTACAGGTAATGTAAATGTCCCTCAGAAATGGCCGAGAGGAATGATTATTCCCTCGTATCCAAGTAAAGCATGTCAAGAGGATTACTACGGTAGGAACAATTGCAGTTTCAACATGGAAGAGTGTGTTATAAGTTATTTGTTATGAGCAGTTTTATAGGTTTGAAGTAGTGCACATGGACCTAAAAAAAAAAAAAAAGGGGGGAAAAAAGAGCTTAAGATGTATTCGATAGGGCAGCGTGAATGCTTTTGGAAATCTATAGTATAGAAGACAGTGTTAGGAATGGTCGTAAGATTTATGACAGAATGGAAAGCAAGTGATCGAATGTGTAAGATGAGAGACCGACCTTCCGTAGGAAAGAATGCGTGATGGCTTCGTGTCCAATACGTTCATGGGCGGAATGATGCAAGAAGTCGGTGAAATAACAGTGGGTTTAGGTGCGAAGTTATGGCAAGAGAGAAATGTGTCTGAAATGCAGAGTATGTTTATGATGTTTTGCATACGGCAAAAATAATCTGACCTAAGGCTGGTTAAAACAGGTAGGACAGTTTGAACTATATCAAAGTATGTGAAAGAAGAGAACGTTGAGAGGAAATGAGACAGTAAATTTATCAAAGTAACTGTCAACAAAGAAGATTGAGCAATGAATTTTAGTATAGGTGGTGGTACCTTTGCGGTTTGACATGCAAAAGATAACTTTGGTTGAGATGGAAGCTTTTCTCTGATATGGCCGGCGGGGTTCAGCAGTACGCTATGATAGAAAAAGAGAATAAATGTGGTACGTGGGTGACTGATGGGGTTAAAGGGGTTTGGGAAGGAAAAAATTGAACTGCAGTTGCAATACATACAAGGGGACGAATATTTTATCAACGACAAATTGTTGAGAAAAAAAGGTAGTGCCAGTAAAAAATAAATTGGGCTAAATTCAAGTAATTAATTTAAGGAAGAACATTAAGTGTCAGAAGATTATTTCGTAAACTATGATTGAAAATTTAAAGCATGATGAAAAGAGCAGTGTTAGCTTAGTCTAGTAGGAGATCATTTGGATCAGCTGTTTATGAAGATATTATATGAGAAACGTGTCAGTAAATGGGAAAAAACCTACTATAAAACTGCTAATTCAATTTTGAGAGGTCTGACGATGAACAAATGGTGTAGAAGGGAATTTGCTTGTATATTCAGATGGGGGAGTGATGTAAATGCTATTATGAGAAAGCGTTCCATCATGTTTCATTGGCTATTGAATATTTTCATCTGCATATTGATGCGAGAGATCAGGTCAGGGACAGGGAATGTGCGTAGTAGGTACTACGTTGAAGGATAAGAAAATGGCCTTTCTAGATAGAGGTAAGAAGGCCATTGTGTGTGTATGGGGGATTAGGGAGTTT
>NC_061107.1:18035094-18043042 GCF_015104395.2 Macrobrachium nipponense | reverse complement strand
GTAAATTGCTCTTTGGCAGAAAATTAACAATCTTTCAAAGGTCTGCTTGTGATGGTAATTGCTTCCTAGCAAAGAAAGAAAAAGGAAAGGAGAACGCTTTTTTGAGAAGTTCGGCAGTAAGGAGGCTTTTGCGCCCGTGTTGGAGGCGCCTGTTCTCGCGGCTGTTCTGGAATCGTCGGGCGTGTTGTGGAGCGCAACATGCGCCAATGTGTCGGGAGAAATGCCGCGATATTTGATGCAATACCTCTTCTAGATTCATCTAAGAACTTCCGGAAACCTCGGGAGTCTGTGACGCTCGCCATAGGCTCCGCCCCCAGAGTGCCGTATAAATACGACGGTCGTAGCAGCAGAGAATAGATCGTAAAAGAGAGACACCAGTTAGTCACAGAGAGATATAATCAGTAAGAGCCACAGATCAGATTATCAGTGAGAGATCAGCAGCAGCAGAGATCATCCGTGAGAGATACGGGAAAAAGGAACCGACGAAGGATCAGAAGAAGAGTTGTTCGAGTGTTGGTTGGATATTGGTCTAGCCGTCTTCAAGAGTGGACGGCCGTGTTATCTCGACGTTGAGCAGACTTCAGAGAAGAAAAGGTCCTGCTAGAGGTTTTGGGGAGTTCCTGCCTTACAAGTAGACTATTTTCTGCAATACGGAGTCAAGAGGACGTCTGCAATCACCGTTTTCCTGTTGAGAAGCCATCACTTTGAATTGCCAAATTAACTAGCAAGTATTTGAATTGCCTCACTGTTCCCCCAGTTCATGCAGCATAAGATTCTATCTTTTTATGTAAATAGGCGATACCATTCTGCATTTACCTATGTTAGTAAGCTTGTAAATAAACCTTTGTTGTGTTAGTGTTTCTTTCTATATTCGTATCCCCAGTTTCAACTGTTGGTGTTGAAATATTTTTTTTTTATTTATTTCATATCGAACCTGAAGTGGACCTCTCAGAGGCCGTAACACTGTTTATATCAATACCTGTTTATTAGCAAAACTTTGGTATGTTGGCCACATATATCCTTTAAGCTATAGATATGGGAACTTGATTGAGAAGATATGTTTCAAGTATTTATGGAATGGTAGATATGAACCCGTGAAAAGAACTACTGTGTATGGGAAAGAGAGGGAAGGAGGTTTGAATATGTTTAACTGTGTAACCAAAGCCTTTGCATTATTAATCAACTCTTTTCTGAAAACTTATATAGGTAGTAAGGGTGTGCAATATTTGTTATTACATTATACTTCCCTAAGATTGGTGAACTTGATACCCAGCTAAGTAAGTGAAGGTTTAGTGGGTAACCATCCAAGTCCTTATTATAGTATTATTTTGGATGGAGTAGATACAGTATCGATTGTCCTATGTTTCCAATAATTCCCAATAAGATTTTGTACCATTTTTTACTGAAAACAGTACCTATTACTGTTGAATCAAGATATCCCCTTTTTAACTGGAAATTAATATGGGTAAATTTTCATGAGTAAATTTATAAGTGTTTTTGATAAAGATCTAATATATAAGTATCTACATGATATATTAATGACAAAACAAAGATTGTACACGTTTAACCTGTCTGGAAATAATTTATGCGATCATTGTAATATGATAGAAAGTGTAATTCATTTATTTTATTTTTGTAAGAGAAGCAGACCTGTATATGATTGGTTCTTAAATAGAATTGAGGCTATTTGTGGTTTTAAGCCTAAAAATAACATTAGGTTTTTATATTTTGATATAATTTGTGAAGGTCTTCGAGTCACGATATATGTATTTTATTCCTGTGTTCTTATATTACAACTCTGTGGTCATGCAGAAACAAATTTATTGCCTGAAAATATAAAGGACCGTGTAAGAATGAAGTGCATGCAATACAAAGAAGATATAAAATCAATTTTTGATAATGCTCATAAGATTACGAAAACCATTGGGAAATTCTTGGAAGAATTTAATTCATTATAGAACGGTCATTTATATTTAGTAGAATCAAATTATGCTAATTTCATCGTAAAGAATTATTGTAAATATTGTATGTAGATTATAAAATAATTAAATAAAAACAAAAGTTTTAAATTGTTCTCCTTTCAAAGTGTCTGCTCATTTTTTGTACTGTGAAGGTTTTCATTCCTGAGTTTGAATGGCTGTTTTCATTAATACAAATATAATTTACATACATTGATTTTGCTCTCACCAAATTACAATGACATAGTCTAAGAAGTGGCATTATCCTTGCCTAATAAACGTTGTTAACATATTTGTTCTTTAAGAAGCTGTAATATCCCTGCCTAATGTATGCCGATAACATATTTGTTCTTGTGTTAGTCTAAATCTTGTTTAATTTAGTTATTTGTAAATTGTTTAAATCTACCATACAATATGTAAACACAGCAGAATGCTCTTCGTTAAATTTATAACTACTTTATGTAAATACCAATTGTTTTGATATTTTTATGATCAAGCATAATGTGAAAAACATTTTATTAGTACTTAACGTATCCTAAAATATACGTAAAGAGTAACCTGTCGGATCCAATTAAAATATTTGTAAGAATGGAATGTCCCTTATCCTTGATTTAATGTAGATTATCAAGAACCCTTTTTAAGAATGATAAAAAACAGCATTTAGAGTTCGCTTGATAAATTGAGTTTGCTTTAAAGTCATTTGATAAATTTAGCCTTTACTTGTAGTTGTAAAATAGCATGCCATGATACTTATCTAATTCCCATCAATCCACATTTTTTTTTCCAGCACATCGTCATAGCGCGGTGCTTGAGCCAGTTTGAGAAGATTGTAAAAGGATATTTATCCACTGCAAGAAGTATTGCATAACGTAGCCTGCTTCTGTTTCTGTGACCCATGATAAAGGTAAGAGGAAAGGAGTCTTTACCATTGCAATCGGTTCATATCCTCCAAATTCCAAGACAGAAATGTTCAAGTTTCCCTCTAATTTAAGCAGCCAAAAACCTATTCACGTTTATGAAGACTCAAGCTTTTTATTTGTAGTGATTGGTATGTTAATTGACTAATTAAAACAGTTTTTATATCGTTGCCGTTCTCTCTTCTCATAATGTCTATATCGTTTAAAATTATTTATCTAACTCGTTGCGGAATATTTACATAATCAAGGGATTTCTTCTCTTAAGTTTTAGGATAAAGCAAGCATACTCTGTCCGGCTTCTGTGCACATTTGAGTCAGGTTACCCTTATCCACTATAAAAACCGGTATTTATAGTGGTTTATTTCCTTTGCGATATAATTTGTTAGAATCGATGTCTCTAAATTATTGGTCTCGTTATATTCACTGACAAATCTTTGGCGTCCTTTGGCAATGCGCTGTTTTAGGGCATCAAATGTAAAAACTTGATGGCACCTTCACGCATATCTGTTTCATTCTAATTTAATTTGACTCCTCTTTATCACTTTCAACCAATTAAAATGGAAAATTCAGTATGTCTCTCCTTAATAGATGAAAAGTGGATTTCACTGAAATATGTCGATGAACTGTTAACCCCTCATAGAAGTCACCGAGAAAAGTCAAGAATTCTTGTAAGTCAATTAAAATTGAAATACCTAATTGTAGTCCAGATCTCTTTGAGAATATGGCAAGTCCATTTTCCAAAAGCAGTCAGATATTTTCTTGAAACGTCGTCAGTAACATCAAAAGATAAACATCTCGTAACTCAAGTCAGGTAACAGATTCACAACACGAATCCATTACAAAACAGCGTAGAGGATTTCACTTTTTCTGATAAGGAAAATATTTCTTGTCAGACTAAAGCTATTAGAATTTTGTTCATTCCCAATTGTTTAATAATCTATTAGCAATTCTCTGGGAACCTCGTGGCACAGTAAAGGCTGGGATATTGGTCGTTTGTATATAGCAATATACATACATACTATTGCGGACTTTATTTTTCCATTTAGGTTATTGTTATTATGTTACTTGAGAGAAGTATGGTTACGTTACGTTAATCAATGCCTTATCGGCACATGAATCTTATGGCAAGGTAAACGTGGATTTCTTATGTATTTTTATTGATAGATAAGAACTGATCAGGCAATGATAAACTACCGATTATTGCACTGAAATGTATTCCTGGGTAGGCTATGCGAAAAAACAGTAATTCGCGTAATTTAGTGCTAAGTCCGAGCAAGTAGGCCATTATCCGTATTTCCTCCATTTGCCAAACGTTCGATGAACTTGAGTGGCCTTTGTCCTTAACGATTTTGGGCCAGCTAGATTTTTTTTTTTTTTTTTTTTTTTTTGCTTACTCTGGGAGCAAGCTTACAAACTACTTTGTTATTGTTCTTGGGTAAGAAACGTCTGAAAAAAAGATGTTTTGCATTGAGCAAAAGGTACAGGAATTTTAGGAAATGATATTTATGATATATTTATTAGAATGTAAATTTAGAGGCTATGTTTCTGTTCAGTTATTTTGTGTTTCCACTTATAAAGGAGAAATTCTTAATGAACCCACAGATGAATATATAGACACGAAGGATAATCTTTTTATAAATCATAAGCATTTTTCCCCACGAACAAAGTTACGAAGGAAGATGACTCTTGGACATTGTGGAAAGAGGTGTGAGTTAATTCAGTCAACAAATATTGGCCGTTAAAAGTAACGACCTATGTAAATGAAAAAAGTATAAACAAAAGCCAAAATCAAACAAGTTGGTAATGTAAAGTGCGATCCCTGTTGTCATTACTCTATTCAGGGTAGATACCCCATTAGACAAAACTATAATTCTTATATTTAATGCGCTTGAAGCTGCCCACTTTAATTGGCCTTCGTTCTTTCCACCTGGCTGTCTCACTTCTTTGATTCTTTAATGCATTACCGACGAAGAAGGGAGGAAATCTACTCAAGTTTTAATGAACCTCTAAATCCTAATACCCGGCATTTTCTCAACCTCCGACATGGAAGGAACACGCAATAAGCAGTTTAACTTTACCATAAAAAGTATTAATATCAGTTATGAAAGGCATTCCATCTGTGAATTTAAAGAGTGCGTAATCTTCTTTTATACCAGAATTAATGCCTCGTCTGAAGGAATTCTCTGGAGAAACGTGTTTTTTTATTATTATTTTTTTTTATCACGCACTCTAGCTTGTTGACTCTTGAGACACATTTTTGCTTCGCATTCCTGCAGGTATTTCTCTCGATAGTTCCCTCGTGCTTTAACTTGGGGCCTTTTTTTCCAATCTTCATAGTAGGATTAACATTACAAAGATTTATTTCATAAAGGAATAGGCAAATACTGAAGTTAAATTCATGCCATAAAAATTGTCCACTCGACGTCAAAAAAACACTTCACAAACGTAACAGAATCGAGAGAAACCTTTGTAGAACTCAGAAATTATCATACATGTGGCATCTGTGTTATAACACACCATATCCAGGAGCAGATGCTCATGAACAATGATTATTCCGTGATTATTTATCATTACTTTGAGTTCCCATATAAAGTGCTTAATTTACCGAGGTCGGTCACTAGACATCCCTTAAAAACACAGCAAGCAAACTACCGCTTATAACGCATCTACATTAATATTACTGCTCTCTTTTAGCGCCTCAGTGGCGTGATCAGTATGGTCTTGGCCTGCCACCTCAGTGGCCGCGAGTTCGATTCTCGGGAATTCTACTGAAGGGTTAGAGATGTGTATTTCTGGTGATAGAAGTTCACTCTAGATGTCGTTCGGAAGTCACGGAAAGCCGTTGGTCCCGTTGCTGATTAACCACTGGTTCCATGCAGCGTAAAAACACTATACAAACAAACAAACTACACTCGCTTTGGAGAAGTAGCGCCTTTAGTGCACATCCCGCGGTGCACTGCTGTCATTACTGAGGGGTGTTTTGGCAACTTTAGCCTTTTACTTGACCTCCAAACCCCTTTTCCTTTACTCCATCGTTTGCTGTCCATCCATTCCAATTCCCTCTTTTTCACTGCCGTAAGGGCTGAAAGTGTCCAGTGCTTGGCTTTATAGACTAAAAATCGTAAATCATACATTATTACAGACACCACTTTGCTTTAACATGCATGCAGCAGCCATTACTCTCTATACTGGGCAGTGCTTTGGATTCATCCCTCTATAGATATTTGCTCTTGATGGTGAAAGTACAAATATCCAGCCGAGTAAAAAAAAAAAAAAAAAAAAAAAAAAAAAAAAAAAAAAAAAAAAAAAAAAAAAAAAAAAAAAGTTTTACAAAAGTCTCACGCAATGTCCTGGAGAATTTCCCTTTCACTCCTCTGAACCCAGCTGCTGCCATCCTGTCAGAGGAAAGTGTTGAGCTTAAAATGCGCACTTAGTACCAACGAAATAAGAGAATACGTGTCGCTGGTCAAGACATTTCGTGTGAAGAATGAATAATTTTATACAGAAATATTTTGTTTTCAATTTGGTTTGGAAAAATTCTATTATTTTGTTGTTTATTCTCTTGTAGGGGCTTTCACGCCTTTTTGTTGAATAATGATTCGGGCGCAAAATGCATTTAACCTTTTATGTCGTCAAATATTTGGCAATCAAGGAGAGTGACGATGAAAAGTACTGACACTTTTTAAAAAGTTTAGAGCCAAGTTAAGATTGAAAACTCGTGCATCAGCCTTGAAGAACAGGAGGAATAAAAATTTATTAAAAACTAAAATTCCAAAACGTCCGTCTTAATTGGTACTTGTCAATCAAAATTTTGAGTGTTTTTAAACAAGGCGCGTTTCTGTTTTTTTCGTTGATATTAGGTGTTATATTTTCACGAGAATTCACACGCATTATGGTCTTTGGACAGCTCATAAATAGGAAAGAAAGAAAGAGAGAGGGAGAGGAGAGGAGAGAGATAGAGAGAGAGCAAGAGGGAAGAAGAGGAGATGGGGGAGAGGGGCAGAAGAGGAGGAGAGAGAGAAATGGGGGTGAGGGCGGGGGAAAGAATTAACAGGCTGTTGAAGATATGATTACCTAACTTAATAAGTTCCTGGTATCCAGCAATCACAACAACTTCCCAGCGAGAGTCTCCAACATCCCTCCATTCGCCTGTTTAATTATGAACTGTCGAGAATAGAGCAATTTGTCATCGCCGTAATTTCATTTGTTTCGTCTCTTTGGTTCTTTTGCATTTGTTTTTGTTTTTTTGTATTTGTGGGAGGTACAAGTTTGGTAGGCAGCACAGAACAACAGCAGACTGTACAACCGCCACTCACACACCCCCCCCTCCCTACACCCCTTCCCAAACCACCTGTCCACGACATATGGGGCTGTCAGATTTTCTCCAAGGTATATTCTATATACCTTGATTTTCTTACGTGAGACATGAGAGAGGCCAGCATGTCAGCCTCTGTGATGCTGGGTTTGATGTCCTGGTACATGCCAGTCAGCGTCACCCCCCCCCCCCCCCCCCCCCCCCCCCACCACCCCCCCCCACCATCACCACCACCACCCCGCCCCGCTGAGTTTCCTATTCAGGTGCTATAGTACTCCCAGAGAGTCGAGCTGATTGCTCTGAGTGATTTTGAACCGACGAAATGTTGTAACGGCGATTACCCCACAAGCTGTGTCGCATCCTTGGTATGTTGACCAGTTTTCGTCATAAAATATCTATTGCAGTAGACTGTTAGTAAACATCATTTCAATAAAAACAACTGCTCACTACAGTTGTTACAAAGATAATTCGGAAATAAGTTTATACACCTGAGAAATAAATGTCCACCGTCGACTGACACCAAGAGGCTTTGTCAATCAGGTTTTGTCAATCTGTAAAATATTTTTTTGTTTATTATAAGCTATCGGTGAATTTATCTGCTATATCTTTGGTGAAAAATATGCTGTCAAACGTAGTATCTCCTGTTGCAAAAAAAATATTGCATTTTATCGCATGAAGCGCCGAGGAAAGGATGATGTTTCTTTATTCGTTCATGGAAGAGTTTTAGATATATGTTCTGTTGACTCTCACAAACCATA
>NC_061107.1:18030094-18032594 GCF_015104395.2 Macrobrachium nipponense | reverse complement strand
ATATATATCTTATATATATATAATATACGATGTGGCGCACAAATTTGGACCTAAAAAAAAAAGAAAAAAAAAAAGGAGGTCCTTAAGCTGTTTTGAATAGAGAGGCGCGGGGGGGGGGGGGGAATTTTTTGAATTTTGGAATCTATAGTATAGAAGACAGTGTTAGGAATGGTCGTAAGATTTATGACAGAATGGAAAGCAAGTGATCGAATGTGTAAGATGAGAGACCGACCTTCCGTAGGAAAGAATGCGTGATGGCTTCGTGTCCAATACTGTCATGGGCGGAATGATGCAAGAAGTCGGTGAAATAACAGTGGGTTTAGGTGCGAAGTTATGGCAAGAGAAAAATGTGTCTGAAATGCAGAGTATGTTGTATGATGTTTGCATACGTAACAATACTGACTAAGGCTGTTAAAAAGGTAGAACAGTTTGAAAAACTATATCAAAGTATGTGAAAGAAGAGAACTTTGAGAGGAAATGATAAAATTTATCAGGGTAACCATATGCAAAGAAGATGGAGCAATGAATTATAGTATAGGTGGTGGTACCTTTGCGGCATAACACACAAAAGATAACTTTGGTTACGAGATGGAAGCTTTTCTCTGATATGGCCACCGGGGTTCAGTAGTACGTAAGGATAGGAAAAGAGAATAAATGTGGTACGTGGGTGACTGATGGGTTAAAGGGTTTTGGGAAGAAAATATTGAACTGCAGTTGCAATACAATTGATATATTACATACAAGGTGACGAATATTTTATCAACGACAAATTGTTGGGGAGAAAAGGTAAGTAGTGCAGTAAAAAATAATTGGGCTGTAATTAATTTAAGGAAGAACATCGTGTCAGAAGATTATTTTTTGTAAACTGTGATTGAAGATTTAAAGCATGATGAAAAGAGCAGTGTTAGCTTAGTCTAGTAAGAGATCATTTGGATCAGCTGTTTATGAAGATGTTATATGAGATACGTGTCAGTAAATGGGAAAAAAACCTCCTATAAAACTGAGAAAAATTCAGTTTTGAGAAAGGTCTGACGATGAACAAATGGTGTAGAAGGGACTTTGCTTGTATATTTCAGATGGGGGAGTGATGTATATGCTATTATGAGACAGCGTTCCATCATGTTTCATTGGCTATTGAATTTTTCATCTGAATATTGATGCGAGAGATCGGGTCATGGACAGGGAATGTGCGTAGTAGGTACTACGTTTGAAGGATAAGAAAATGGCCTTTCTAGATAGAGGTAAGAAGGCCATTGTGTGTGTATTGGGGATTAGGGAGTTTCTAAGCCTCTCCAGCACCTAGAAAGCAGCTGCTGATATTGATGATAGGGAAGTTTTATGGATGGAAGAGTCATTGTTGATTTAGAAGCTAAAAGGGGAATGTGGTCAACAACCTCCATAAGAGTAACCCTCTTACTGGACACAAACTCACACACAGAACGTACTCGGCCAAAAAACGAAAAACTCGTGGCAGAGTTTCATAATTTTTTCATTCACCTGCCTGACGCACGATTCATGCCTTATTTATCTATTTTTCTTTTCAAAGATGGAGAAATCATGTGTAATGACGTTAAAATATCACTGATATCTTTGAGAACATTATGTTATGTTATTGTGTTTAAAACTATTTTCCATATAGCAAAATTATTGACGTGAACGAAACGAAGTGATAAAAAACGTCATATCAAACCATAGATATACATTACCAAATAGATAGGAGACACCTATTACTAGTAGTATCACATAAACATAGTCCTTAAATTATCATTTCAAATATTAAGTTGAAGGTAGTTGAACTATTTCCATTTGTTATATTTTACAGAAAACATTCGAATCTCATAAAACGCTATCAAATTTAAAACCAAAAGAAAAAAAAAACGATATCGTAACATTGTGAACCAGGTGACCTCACTCTATTGCTTTTTGATTTCATGTGCACGGGAATCTAATGTCAACGTGTCGTTTATCGGTCTAAGAAACATCCCTCGATGAGCGAGAGAATTATTGCACTGCATTCGTGTGCAAGTTCCTGTTGGAGAGATATCAAGAAAGCTTAATAAACCGGAGGGAGAGAATCATACATAGATGAATAAGATTATTTAAAGAACGGCAAAATTTAGATTATGGGCCTAGAGGTGGAACACCTCGGAGCACCACAAGAGAGCAAGACAATACAGAAGTGTGTAAATGTTGCTGAGCAACATTCACTTGTGAACTTTGAATTCTAATGCCTCATCACGACATTGCTGACCACCAAGGATCATAACTAGCTCTACGCTTATGATGTCTGATGAATACTTTAGATGGAGAGGAAGAGATTTTGAAATCTACACTCGAAATCTTTGTCTTTGATAGTTGTCTAATGAATAAGCAAACTTATCTTTGATGGATGAGAGATTCAGTTAAGCTTACTCTTTTTGTTTGGTTTTTATCGGTGGCCAGTGAATACCACGGATAGGGAGGGAAACAGTTTTCAACGATGCAGGCATTTTTTCTTCAA
>NC_061107.1:18010094-18025094 GCF_015104395.2 Macrobrachium nipponense | reverse complement strand
TATTGATTTTAGCTTTGTTCGTATTCCGATTCGGCAGAGGGATTATAGAATTTCATCAAGTAGCTGAATAGTGGAGTACTATAATAGTATTTTCCTTATTCAAGTATTTTTTTCCTTCAGACCCATTCACGATAAGATAAAAAAAACATTGATAGCATATAAATTTAAATGTGGTACTTACCCGCTAAAATCTTAGCTTTTCTCAACAATTTATACTCTTGTAACATCCCAATTGTCAATTTTTCAAAAGTCAAGCTAAATGATTAATATTGTTTGGAAATTTTTATTGTCACTTATTTTTCTTATGTCTCAAATTCATGTGACATCCTGATTCGATTTGTTGGTTTATTGTTAATGAGCATGTTAAATTATTAATTTTGTAAAAATATTTATTACCACAATTTTTTTTTAACTTTTCGTAAAACTCTTTTAACTCACTCATTAGTTTGATTTGCTCAGTGTTAGAAAGTTAAATAAAAATTTTAAAAGTAATTTGAAATATTTATTGCCATACCTTCTCAAATTTTTTATGTTTATAAATGTCTTAAAAAAATCATCTCAAATACTAAAGAAAAAATAGACACTGCTTTGATTTCCAGCTCTATACATTGCATCGGAGCTTCCATGCTTTATACCTTAACACTAACTAGACATCACTGGCAAAGCGTCAACAATTTATTACTTTCAGCATTGATCGGTAGTCAGCCAGCGTTTGGCTATTGTGCGGTGATCCAGACACCACCACTGAAGGTTTTCTAAACCATGAACCTCGAGTCATTACCCATTTCCCTCCATTGTGTTAGTCTGGAGAACTTTTGGTTTGATTAACTAAAGTAATTCGATGGAAATATCCAAGTTAATGACATGCGTCGCTCGGATGCCTGAGAAAGAAACCATTGAAAAATTGATTGTTGGTGTGTGAAAATTAATCATATTTTACTTCCAATTGGGAAGCTCAATTTATGCCATTCCTATCAAAGCGTTAAATGAGATATGTCTAATGTATGTAACATCAGTATTTCCATGCCTGCGACCCTTGCCCAACCTAACATGAAAGGCCCACTTTGTCCAGATACTGCACATATTGGAAATTCTAACGGTACACGATATTAAAGGCTCTCTATAATTTCGGACTTGTCCATATCCTCGCATTTCCACAAAGCAAACACTCACGCTCTCACATCATATAGTTCTTCACAAAACTTCTTAGGGGAGATGGAGTTAGAACTATAGGTAGGGCCAAGGTCTTTTAATTATACTCGGAGTATATTTAAAGGACCTTTGGTAGGGCCTTCCGGTTTGCAGTATGTCTTAATGGACGAGTCTATGTTAACATACGATTCTTGTACCCTTCAGCAGTTGTGGTGACAGTTGGGCGGTGAGTTAGGACCCTGCTAATTCAGTCCTAGCGCTTTGTTGCTAACAGACACAAACTCATATAAATACACACACACACCACGCACATATATAATATACCATCATCATCATCATCTTCAGTTGTTAGTCCACTGCAAGGCAAAGGCCTCAGACATGTTCTTCTACTCCCGTCTGTTTATGATCTTTCCATGCCAGTCTAAACCCGCAAATTTACTTAGCTCGTCAATCCATCATCTTCTCTTCCTTCCCCTGCTTCGTTTGTAATCTCTAGGAACCCATTCTGTTATTCTTTTTGTCCATCTATTATTTGACATTCTCATTTTATATCCTGCCCACGTCCATTTCATTTTCTTACGTGTTGTTAGAATATCCTCTACTTTTAAAAGATAATTTCTGTCTGTTTGTCTGTTCGCTATGCACGCCCAGACTATGAAAGCTGGGACTACCAAATTTTTACCATAGACTCCCCTCTAGGAAGGTTTTGGTCAAAAGGCGGTTGGGGGTGGGAAGGGCTTCTCTGAAATGGGGCTGGTTCTGCCCGTAGGCTTAGTAACGAAATGACGAATTTATTATACCTAATTTCAGTGCACATGACTTACTACCTGGAAAAAAAGAATACTTACCCGTTGGGTGGAAGACACAGTGGCACAACGGGGTCTGGTGAGAAAGGGGGAGTTAGAGGGAAAGGAAAAGAGAAGAGGAGTATAGGATGTGGAGGGAGGAGAAAGATGGAAAAAGGGAGAGAGAGTGAGAGGGAAAGGAAGTGAGAGAGAGTATAGGATGTGTTAGGGAGGAGAAAGATGGAAAAAGGGAGAGAGAGAGAGAGAGAGAGAGAGAGAGAGAGAGAGAGAGAGAGTTTATCGGTTACCAATCAGAGTTATTCTGGACAGCATCGGGTTCAGCTAGTATATTATATATAAACTCATTGATACCCTCAAACATTTAATTCAAAATGCATGGCACATTTTCATAATACGGACCTCGCTTTATAAAATAAAAGGGAAAGTGGATGGTGTTGTTCAGTTACCGACTGTTTCTAGCCGTAAAGTACAAAACCTGATTTCTCTGCTGCAACAATATGGGTCGTTGGCGCGTCTTAAAGCAGTGATGCCAGGCAGGTTTTGTCTCTGTTGTTTGTTATACCTGTCAGAGATATTGGACTGACATGATGTAATGTGGTTGCGTATTTTATATTGTTTTTGCTAGCAGTAGTGGCTGCATTAGTAGAAATATTTAATGAGGCAGTATGCTGGGAAATTTAAAATTTATTTATACACGCATAGACATCATGGTACATGAACGATGATCATTAAAAATACTGACAAGTGGAAATCAACAAAAACTTAAAAAAAATAAAAACAGTGGGAACCAGATAAGCGACCACTATCCATTTCGGGGTCAAAGAGTCATCGTTTTTCTCATATATCTTTCAGACTTATTTGATCGGAATGGTACTTTAACACAGTGTACAAGACACTTCCCGCTAACTTTTGGTAATAGTGTATCATCAAATGGTGTTTAGTTAAGGCATTTGTTACTCTTGACTTTTAGAGGCAAAGTTGCATGAGTCAGCAGGAGTCATATACAGATTCTCTCTCTCTCTCTCTCTCTCTCTCTCTCTCTCTCTCTCTCTCGTTTGTTGTTGTTTTTCTCATCTCTCCCCCCAAATACCTCTCTGCAGTTTACAATATGCAATCAAATGCCGTTTTCCATGATATTTTTCAATACCAGCAGATAATTGGAGGGTTCAAAATGAAAAGGATAGCGTGGTGTGACGTAACGATCATCATAATGATTACTTTTTCCAAACTTTTTCTGTTAATATTTGCGTTAATTATATACTGGGTTGTAGATTAAACTGTGTGATATGATTTTGGTTACCTTATCTTACCTGCATGTAGTCAACACGTTGATTCGAGGGGTAAAGGATTTAAGAGATCGCCTCCCGCCTGGGGGAATACGTAGGCGATGACGTATCTTAGAGGTACATTCTCAAGGTCCTGGGTTGGAAACCCCCTCTAGTGCTCACCTGACTGTCTCAGGGTAGTAATAAAGTAAACATCTCCGTTTTCTTTAAGATGCACCTGTGAAGTATAGGTAGACTTGAGAGAATTCCTCAATAATTATTGAGTATATATAAAAATAGCACTGCATAATGCCATGTGTGTTGCGTTGATGGCTGCAAATATTGGTATTGGGAAGTTAAGAAGGAAAAGGGCGCAATTTTAAATTTTTCCCCAGAATACCAAGAACTACAAAATGAGCAGGCAAGGTTATGTAAAGGTAAACGATCAAAAGATGTGGCACATACATCTTAGGTTTGTAGCTCTCATAAACGACTGTCCCAATTCTAAGAAATATAAGTAAAATCCTATTTTGGAACCCTTCTCAAAAATAGGTAGTATGCACAGGAAAATAGTGCATCACTTCACATTAATGATAAGCAATATAATTCAATTTGCATGAAACCCTCCTCCTTCACTAAACACACTAGGGTTACAAGAATTACATCCTCATCACTGGCGTTAGATTAGTAGAAACGAAATTTCAGTGTGATGTGAATAGAGAAAAACACACATATTGATGTTAAGATAGTTATAGTAGTTTCCCCCTAAATTATACCCATTTTTTTTCTTTACTTCAGTTCACCTGCTGACCCAATAAGGAGGTAGACAAGCTCTCTGCCTACTTTAGGAGGATTTTGGGGAAAGTGAGCGGACCTTGTCTCTCTCGTGGCCTTGGGGTGATTAGGGTGAAGGTCATATACTCTTTAACTTACTCCCATTTATATAACCTAACGAACAGTTAGGTTATACAAATGTCCGATGTGACGTCAGTAGCGGAAAAACTGCTTCTGACGTCACATCGAACAGTCCGTTGGGCAAAGCTCGACAGTGTAGACGGGGCTTTATAGTAACTGTTATGACGTTATCAGTGTTTTTGTATGAGCAAAATGTAATATTAGAGGAAATAAAAACAAAATTAACCGGACGCTCTTTTACTTAAACCCAAAAATAATTAAAAATGAAAATACAATAGCAATAATAAATGAACACAGAATCTACAATAACCAACACTCATAACATCCAATATTACCCAATATAATATAATAGAAAGGAAAGGGGGTCGGAGATATAATATAGTAAACAGGAAAGGGGTTCGGGGACGGAATGCCAGGAAGTGGGTTGAGGGAGGGATGAGGAGGGGAAGGGAGAGGGAGGGAGGGAAGGGAGAGGGAGGGAGGGATGAGGAGGGGGGGAGAAAGGACGTTAGAGAATGCGATGCTTGGCAACACCAAGTAAGCCAAGAGTGAACGCCTCAACTGAACACCATTAGGGGGAGATGTTTGTCAAAGTATCATTTTGATCAGATAATTCGTTTGAAAGATATTTGAGAAAAACGATGACTCTCAGGTCCTGACATGGAGTAATATCCCGAAAGGACACAGTAGTTACAAGAAATTGCAAGGATTAGGATGTCTCAAAGACTTGTTAGTCCATCCGAGGAAACATCGTGTGCTCACTTATCTGTAGGAGCAGGTTTTACTGTGCATTCACAGTGTCCTAATGATTGTGTCTAGCTTTCTTTTAAATTCTTCCACACTTGCTGTTTACAACTTCTGGTGGCAGTTTATTCCATGTGTCACATATCTTGCATGTAAAGAAGTCTCCACAGTGGGATGTGTTTTATCTCTTCAGTTCTACTTTCCATCCATTATTTCTTGTCTGGTTATCGCTTAACGTCAATAAGTTACTGTCTACTTTTGTTATGCCTTTCAGTATTTTAAATGTACAATACCAACAAAGCATGTGAGCTGCCATGAGCATTCTCTGAGTCAGCCAGAAAAACGTCCTTTGTTTGAAGAGGGCAAAAAGGCACACAGGCAGGATGGGCAGTTAAAGTTAGGGACGGAGTTAAAGAAACGTCGGTTCCCAGGGCATTTTCTCAGACGCGATCTTTGGGCAGTGATTTAGAAGGGCAGTCAGGGAAATTTGGAAGGATGTCGTAAAAGCCGAGGAGTTAGCAGGGCCTTTACGTGAGAATGTCGTCTTTAACTGGCTTCCTTCAGCCGAGCGCATCCACTGGCAAAATCTCTCCGAGACAGCGAAAGGAGATCATAAAAGATCTCGCTTCTTCTCGGAGAGACGAGGCTGTTTATCATCTGCCATTTTTCGTACAAATATTTGATGATATATAGATCCCTTCTCTCGTGCATTAGATGAGAGAGAGAGAGAGAGAGAGAGAGAGAGAGAGAAATGGATTTGCAGGCTTTATTTTTTCATTAATATAACTTTTGCTTTATAATTGTCACTTACGAATTTGTTTTCTTCTTCCCACATTTAAAGGTGACCTGGCTAAGTTGCAGTTTTAATGTTCTTGCTCCGTGTGGTATGATATTTCCTTCAAAGGTTTTAGTATTTCCTTCTTCTGTCTGTCCAGATTTCTACTTCAGTTTCATTACCGATACACAGACACACACACACACACACACACACACACACACACACACACACACACACACACACACACAGCCTTGATTGTTCGATCAGTGAAGAAAAGCAATGTTGAGCCTATTCAGTGCTTGGATGAGGAACAGTATCCAGATGGAGGACTGTCAACATTTTATAGCATTATTACAAATGAAAGACATTTACCCTCTTTGATGTCGTTAGGTAATTTCAAGTTACTTAATCATATCATTGATCAAGTGACATAAAATTTGCCCAAATTGTGCCACTGCTCATCATTGTTAGTGACCTGATTTACCCGAAACAAAGCTAGTAAGTGAGACGTAATACTTAGCTTTAAAATAAAAATCTAATGCTAGGTCATTACTAAAGTCCACTTTTTAATGACAGAACGAGCATAACTCTACTCCTGGCAGTGTTCCTTCCTTCCCTGGTCTTATTAAAAAAAAAACTATTCCGGGAAAATATATTGATTCTCTCTAGTTACGAAAGAAATGTGATGCTTCTCGATACAATAGGTTTTCAGGTAACTGAGCAGTTAAATGCAAAATATTTCAGATAGCACAGCGATGATGGAGGTTTGCATATGGTACACCTTTAGCTTGGGTATTAAGATACTGTCGTTTACCCAACCAAAAGAAAATAGATTTTAAACTTTAAGCTTCAGTAGATTCCTGTCATTATGTGAGTATTGCCCTCATATTGTGGATGCATTTTCTTTTGTCCCCCTTCCTAGATTCCAGTGAATCCGAAGTGATTTGTCAGACCACCAACTCCCACTCTCACTCATCTCTTGATCCGCTCTCCCTCCCCTGCAGAGTGGTTCATCCATCTCTTGATGGCGTGTACCAGGTCCTTTGATGTTCCCGCTCTCAGGCGATCCCGCAACACCCTTCAGGCAATCTCTTCTCGGATAAGCTTTGAAATGCAGGAATCTTAGGGTTGCACAGTCCAGTAACCGTTTCTCTTCTTCAACTGCTAAGCTTTGGAAATCTCTTGCAGCTTTCTTTTTCCTGAAGCTTGTAATTGTCCCTGATTTAAGAAACAAATCTCACTGTTCTATTCAGTTTGTGCGCAAATGTGCTTTATTTAATTATCCGGTAAGCTACTGCAGTTTTTAATCAAGATTCTGAATATAATAATTAATATATATACTATATTATATGTATATGTTTACACATATATATGTATGTATGTATGTATGTATGTATGTATGGTTCGCAATGCGCGGAAGTGATCTCAAATGGTTTCAAGGAAGCCAGGTTTACCCCAACAATAGGGGAATCATGAACCAATTTATAACAAGAAAATGATGGATAATAGATCAGTGTGTAAGGTATGGAGTAAACTTTCTTTAAAGCTTCTTTGGAAGCTCTACAACCACTTTTTTTTTAATATTCGGCAATCTGAGAGCGATTCAAGTTATCTCGGTGTAAGGGATTTGAGAGCAATCTGAAACTGCAAAAAATAAGTCCGTCAAGGCCGGAGAATCTATGAAGCAAATCTCGGTATTAGAATGTGATGATGTTACATCGTGTACCGTGATGCCTGCTTTCATAACCGCTAATATTATTGTGGCAATGCAAGTTTAGAAATCTACACTGTTACAAGATTGCAGATTTCAAATTGTCGGGAGAATTGGATATTTCCGTAGGATTTCCTTTTATGGACCAGAAGTTTGGAAAATCTATGAATATGATTTGAATTTCGATTTTTATGGAAATCGTTTCAATTGGGCGGCTCATGAGCGAGACATATATTTTTTGCTTCAACTGTTTTGCTCGCAGCCATCGTCAGTTGAAAATGACATCACTGTCAACACAAGATACAAATTTCATATATAGAACGAGATGCAAATCTGTATATGGTAAGATTCATTCATTAATAAATTAGTGTTCACCTCTGGAACGTCACACAGGCTCTGTTTTCTGATGAAACGCATTACTGAAATAAACAACTAAACTCTTAATAAATATGTACACGAACTAAATGACGGCCAAGTCCAACAATTATGTTTCATCTACTGACAAAGCGATGGTGCTTCCTTCCAGCAAAGGCACATTAAAAGTCACAGAAATATTGAGGATTTAGGCAAATACAATTAATTCAAATACAAATTGATGGCCTGCATAACCATGTCCTGGTATTAGGATTAATTTAGTTTTGGCTTTACCTCGCATTCAAACTAAATTAATTATACTGAAAAGTTAAGTCCTACAGGGATTAGAAAAATGGCGGTGAAATGATGATGACGGAATGCCGAAAAATAACGATAGCTATTCACATCAAAGGAGAGAGAGAGCGGCCAGCGTAGTTTACCTTGTCGAGACAATCCTGTTTTTAATTACATGTTTATGATGTTGTTACATGTGGACAGAGCACTTGGTCGCCCACGGATTTTCTGTTGGCTACATACGAATTTTAACTGGTCACTGATGGCTCTCTCTCTCGTCATCTCTTCCGCGACCCATAACAGTCTAGTGCCTACTGGACAGAGGGAATATTTTCAGGTCTTTCCATTCTTGTCATGGAGAGAGAGAGAGAGAGAAAAGAGAGAGAGAGAGAGAGAGAGAGAGAGAGAGTGGTATTTGCGTTGATCTTCCTCAGAAGTCGAGCTTAAATGATAACGCATAAATAAAACTATCCAAAATTACTTGACCTGTCATCCTACCACAAGACTTAAAGTATCCTTTCGTTGTATTGAGAGTCGACTATTATATATAAATGTTATAAATATATATATATATATATAGATATATATCTATATATATATATATATATATATATATATATATATATATAGTGTGTGTGTGTGTGTGTGTGTGTATTTGTGTGTGTATATGACTTTAAAAATAAAGAAAAGATTCAGATATCATTAGGTATCCTTTGTCTACATTAGTCAACTAATTATTTTGGAGAGCTCTTCAAGTCCTGTTCAGTCCCCTTTGTCTCTATTGTAATTACTGCATTTACCGTAAAAAACAATAACAAACTATTCCTCAAGCGTTTCGGTTAATCAAAGAATGTTTTGATTTCCTTCAGTTATTGTCCATAACATGGTGTTCGTTTCGTTGCATTTTAGCTTCGCTGTTAACGCTGATTGTGGTTATGAGGGTTAATGGCAGCCAGGGAGATCGAATAATGGTCAGCATGCACAGGAAAAGAATGGAAGTGGTTGTTTTCTGTGGGAATTTGTTTGCATATGGCGTGAACAAAGGGTTGATAGCACGGGAGTCGCCTCTTCTCCTATAAATGATACGTTTGTGAATGAGGCTGATGGCTTCACTCATTACCCGAAGTATGTTGAAGGGACTTTTGCGTCGACAGACTCCTCCTTTTCTTGTTCACCCATCCATGCATTGACCAAAACCAGCGTTTTGTGTCGTTTGTGACGAGGTTCTGCCTGTTCTGTTTGATAGATCATTAATGAATATTGCTGAGATAATCATGTCTATGCCTCCATCATGAGGATGGAAGTGATAATAATTCCACTCCGTTTGTGAGTGTGTATTTAAAGAATATCACCTGAACTTCAATTTTGCCGCTGTATCGTTATTATTTGATTTGCACGTTCCATCTTTTCACATAGATGCAAGCTTCTACAAAACAACAGTATTATTTTTTAAAAAGACCATTGATGGTGATTCATAAAATACATTAGTAAATAACAAATAAATATCAGTTAACAAATAAACAAGGCGTGATCTGACCTCCAGCTCACTCGGGACGGGTGCAAGATTTTCCCCTCACGCATAAGTTGTAGACATTATATCCCTAACTTAACGTAAATTAAAATGTGCTAAAATCTACGGTCAAATAGAGCATTGTTTCACCAACGAAAATTAAAATAAATGCGCTATATTTTCTTAGAAATTATTTGTCTGTACTGTTTAACATGCACATTATTTAATTTTTACATTTTCATTGCAATAAATAAATCATAAATATCCTATCCTAAAATTCCTGTATCTTTAACTCAACGCGAAACACCTTTTTCAGACCTTTTTAGACTCTTGCATAGACCTTTCCTACTCCACCAACAAGAATAGCAACAACAACAACAACAAAGTAGTTTGTAAGCATACTCCCAGAGTAAGCGAAAATCGTCCTCCGCAACTTATTATATCAAGAGCTAACCCTCGGAATACTTTAGTTGGCCTGCTTTTAGCTTTGTTATGACGACTGCACCTCTCCGTGGTGACCTACATCCGTCAACAATTTCTCCGTGTTACTGGCTGAGATCAAAAAGAGGTTACGAGCCAACAGTGCTTCTGGGGAAACGCCAACTTAATCGGTTACTTGAATAAGCATATCTTGTGAGTCACTCAAATTCCAATACCCAAAATTCCTATTAGAAACCCCTGGTATCTATTATCTTCGCTTGAACATCATCAGTACTGACTTATTTAATTTGGCTGTATCTTATGTAATTGGCAAGTCTCCTAGATTCATTGTTAATATACATACATACATACATACATACATACATACATACATACATACATACATACATACATACATATATATATCTATATATATATATATATATATATATATATATATATATATATATATATATATAATATATATATAAGTAAAGTTCTGTGTAGCTGTTTTTATTATTTTGCAGTTAGATCCTTAATAGCAATATTTTAGATATTAATAAATTGCATTTTATTTTATTCCAGCTCCTAATTAAGGGTTATGCTGCCACTTAAGTGTCGTATCATAAAAACATTAGGCGCACAGGGATTTTTTGATCGCCCTGTATATGATATATATATATATCTATATATATATATATCCCTTTTTTATATATATCATATATATATATATATATATATATATATAATATATACATAGACATAGACATAGACATAAAATAGACATAGATATAGATCTATATCTATATCTATATCTATATCTATATCTATATACATATATATTTATTACTGCAAGACCACGAATGCAATTCAGTCATATTTATTGCAGTTCCGTGACCATAAATGCCATGCTATTATCCATTACGAATTGAAAATCAAAACCAACGTGCTTTCAGTTATTATATATTTTGCTGTCTCATGGTCACTAATGAACGTAGTCTTGCTCATTTATGCTTTGTACCATTATGATTTACATTTCAATCCTGTCACCAGTTAACTGAAGTTATAATGTCGTGAGTCATGAATTGCAACACAGTTGGCCATTCATTCTTTTACATTGTAGCATCATTTCAACCAATAATATTTCATGCTAATTTAGTCCAGTAACCTTCACCACTATATATTTGTCAAGAACCGTACGCTATCGTAGGCTACATACCATATACACTTTAACTGCCTCTTTCCAGATAATACTCTGTAGTGATCTTGTTACCACCATCTGGACAGTGTTGTAAAATAGTTTTGGTCCTGGTCAATGTAACATCTGGTAAGAACCTTAATGATGTTTATGACGTTCATAAAAAAAATTGAAATCGTTTCCTTTACCTTTATTTAGTATTTTTGAAGGAAATTCAATTACTCTTGATGCTGGCTGGAAAGACCGTGTATTTTATTTTTCACATTATATGTTTTATTTGCATTGATGTTTTTATGGAATGGAAAGGTGGCATATTTTACCTCAAAAAACAACACCGCTATTCATCCACGTGTTTGTATCCGTATAGTCATAACGCTATTCAAACTATTTATTTTTAGCCACATGGTTCCAGTGCTAATCAATAGTAAACAGGCTTAAGCCCATTGTTGCTAATAAGTCTATGCAATGTTTGCCCCAGGATAAAAAAGTGCTTTTAAAATTTCACTGTAGCAGGATTTTGGTGGGTGACATAATACGATTTACTCTACTTGTTTGGGGGGGGGGGGCCGCTTGGGGGGCGTTTTCATAGCATACAGAGTACTCTTAGGCGTTTCGAGAACTTTACATATTAAGACTTATCGCAATAATCACATTATTCGAAAAAAATATTTTGTTGGAAAGCCTCGTGTTCGGAGCATCAATCCTTCGAAGTAGTAAATATTTGTTTAAAAAATATATTAATTTTACTATATTTATGATTTTTCTCCGTCAAAATAAGGATTAAATTACTAAAAGGAAAGAAACATTAAGTGATATTCACGAATGTCCAGTTTACTGTGCAATATACACCTGAGTTTTAAATACTTGTATATATTCCGGAAAATTATTGCAGGGACTACTACAGAGCATGAAATTATTTTATGAGATGTCATGTGAGTTTTATTTCTTTTTTGCCTCAGGCTCAGCTATTTCCGGAGAATCCATTTAAGAAATTCTGAAACTAGTTTAAAACATTTTTGGCAGGCATGGAGCTCCTGAATTAAATTCATGATTGAGGGAGATTGGTGGGACGTGTTTGGTAATGTTCTTGGTTATTTAAAATGAATATCTGTAATAGAATAATCCTAAGCATACTTAGGAATGGGAACAAGGTGAAATAGGTTTATTATACGATGTGTTTCTTTTGTGAAGCTGGAAATCGATATTGAGACAGGTAATTGTAAGTAAGGAAGTGGTTAGACATATATCTGATAATTACCTGGTTGCAACAAAAGTTGATAGGGTGTTCATTAGGAAGACGTTAGAGGAGGCAAAAGAATATACAGAAAGAGGAGATTTCACTTACTAAAAAAACGAAGGAAAAAAAACAGTAAATTAATAAATAGATGAAAATGTATTAAAATGCAAAAGGAGAATAGTGTTAGGGTAGTAATGCACTGCATCTGTGCTTGAACTTCTGAAGTTCTTATGAAGCAAAGCAGATGACAGAAGGATTTCATTGGTAGGGGAAGAAGAGTTTGGGTTCAGGCAAGGCAGAGGAACAATTAATTACGAGCAGTCGGAAAGTAGAACCTGAAACGCTGGACGAGTTATTTAAGGACCTAGACAAATCTCAGGACAGGCAAAGCGAACGGTTTTGGGGAAGTAAGATATAAAATGCTGCATAAATTATTGAGAGAGGCTAATAACGACTATGATGGAAGAAAAGATGCATTAGAACATGTGGCTGGAGAGTGACTGGTCTAATAAAAAAAATGGGCCAACGATATGGTTGTGTAATGTCCTCTGGGCTTTATGACTGGACAGATGTGAAGTGTCAGAGGAGAGCACTTACTATAAGGTGGATAATTGTGGAAAGGAAAATGAGTCTAGTCAGCCTGTAGAATAAACGACGTTTGTGGAATTAAACACTGCATGGTGATAGAGGGGAGTTTCCATAGAGATTATTGACAGAGTTTGAAAGTATTTGCAAGAGAAGAAAGCTGAAGATAAATGAGTGGATGAGTACGGTTATAAAGGTAAGTAATGCAAAGAAAAAAAGGTATTCATTCAAAGCAAAAATAAAGATAATGAAATATTAAATAATCACTTTTGTATAATATGCGTTAATATAAACTTATTAAAATCTGTTCACTGTGGGCCTGTATATCCTGTGTTACGTTACAAAACAATTACAATTACACACCACGCTGGATTCGAGGAATTATTGTGACATGGTATTCCAGGATCTGACGCAAGATGTAATACAGAATAGATTACCCACCACTTGAGTTCCAGGAGAGCATTCCGGCTGCAATTAACAATGGTGGTATAACTTCTGTATTGTTGCTCTTCAGAAATGAACAGTGATCCTATTATGAGCTCCAGAGAATTCTTCCTTCTAAAGAGAAGTCATAACATCAGTCAGAGCTCCTACTGGCAATCACGGATCCCAAGGCTGCGCTGTTCAGTTATTAATGCTTTTTCTCATCTTTGCCACATAATTGGAGAGGTCTTCCCTGATTAATTCCCGACTTCCAAACTTTCGTCCTTTGAAGAGTTGGGCAATTGTAACTGAACGATAAACATTCTCAAATCCTCCCTGTCCGGACATTTTCTTTATTTTTGTGGGGAGGGGGTACACGACAAATAAGGCCACTTAGTATCCGTCGTACTGGCCTTTACATTTGTTAAATAAGTAAATGTGGCATTACGCTACCTTTCTCTTGATATCAAAACTTCATTCGTTGTCGTTTTATTCTCTTCATCATGCCTTTAAATGATTGGTTCTATGGCTCAAAAAGATCGTTAGTGAAATTTGTATCCCACTCTGTTTGACTCGAAAGATTTCCTCATTCTAATGTACATCATTATTGCATCCAGTCTTGGAATTTTTACATTTTTCTCTCCCTCGAACCATTTAATTAAAATGAAAGTTTTTAGGCCTTTTATTGAAATTGAGGGGAAAGAGAATGGTGATTAAAGAAATAAGAAATAGAAAAGAAGCAGAGAGGCAAAGAAAACCAGAAAATAAAAGATAATGAACATAAGACAAAACATCTGGTGAATATTACTGTTCAACGGGACTATTTTCTCAAGTATCGTCGTCATATAAGGCATCAACTTGACTTAGGATTGAGGAAGTAGAGCAATCAGAAGCTGATTGATTCAGGAGTGAATCGTCTGAGACAGGAAATTATCAATGATGATAGATCTTGGGGCAGAAGGACTGACGTAGAATTTCAATTAATTACGGAGTTTCATTATCCTTACTTTGTTACCAGTTCTGTTTTCAGGCTTTCTGCATCCACTCATACTAACCCGTTGTTATTCATTTGGAAATGTCTCATTATCGTATCTATGAATTTCAGAAGTAAGTTACAAAAGGACACTGGCACAAAATGAGAAAATTCATACGTGAGATTTTTATACTTTAAAATGCTAAGTGTCAAATGCCCCTGAATATTAACCTGACTTTACCTTTGAAATAACTTACACCCAGATAGAATTCTACATTACAAGTACATACATCTGCCTGGGCAAGAATTTTAGTGGACTTAGTAGGTCAGTGGGCGGTGAGTTCTGAGGCACTACGTTGCATCTATAATGTGCAGCTAATTAAAGTCTTATCTTAGATAGATATTCTCCTCTTTAGCATTGTATGTATTAATGCATGTTATATATATATATATATATATATATATATATATATATATATATATATATATATATATATATATATGTGTAGATATATATATATATATATATATATATATATATAGTAGATATACGTATAAATGCACGAGTATTTATACATGCATAAATACATATGTATATATATTATATATATGTAAATATCTATACATATATGTGT
>NC_061107.1:17995094-18002594 GCF_015104395.2 Macrobrachium nipponense | reverse complement strand
GAAGTTCTGCTAATAGAAGAATGATCTTCTAATTTATGCTCATTTCCCTTTTTTACAGCATAATCATTTAGAAAGATCAGACAGCCATAAGCAAGGAAATAATCAGTTTTAAAAAGGAAATCTATTTTTCACAGAAATTACACTTTTCTATTTCAAAATTGTCCACGTGGATGCAGATCCTTTTTAAGATAAGTTTCCAATATTATAATTTATCCTCCAACGTGAAAACAAAAGTTCATATTCACTTACCCCAATAAACAATATAAAATCATTCTAAATAAAAATCGATATGTTGGCAGCTTGTTCCTTTTACTTTCGGTGACTGCAATATGGTTTATTTTCACGTGATGGCGCAAATAATCAAAATGTCATTACTTTCGATGTTGCTGAATACTTTTCTTTCTGATGCGATAATAAAATAAAATAAATGTCCTTCTGCAACTCTGCCATCCATCTCACCCAACTTGGTATTAGCATATAACCAACACACGGTGAATTATGTCTTGAATTTTAACGGTTATTAAAAGCGCAGTTTCTGCTCTGTAGCATTTCCTCTGGCTTATTTGCGATGAAGTTCCTACAGTGATTGCTTCAACAAACACATAGTATTAATCTTCTTCATATTTCTGTAACGTAAAACTGAAACGTAAGAAATAACAGCCGAATTCGGCTCCTATCCACAGCGTACGTATTTGTGAATGAAACCGAAGCTACGAATCCTCCGAAGAGGAAAGACCCACTGACGAACCTGTGACGAGGAGAGTGATGGAGGTGGAGACGGGAGGACTGACGGACACCTGACACAGGTAGGTCCCAGCATCCGAGGGCTGGGCGTGGTGGATCCGCAGCATCCACTGGTCTCCTCCCCCGGGGTTGACAGCCACGAATCTGGAAGATTCGGAGTTTTCGCATCATACGGAGGAAATATTAAACGGGATTAAGCTCCCCTTTTGAAATTCTGCACTGGTAGCAAAAGGCAACTTTGTTTTGCACGATGTAATATATATATATATATATATATATATATATATATATATATATATATATATATATATATATATATATATATATATATGTGTGTGTGTGTGTGTGTGTGTGTGTGTGTGTGCGTAATTTATGCACACACACACTCACACACATATATGATATATATATATATATATATATATATATATATATATATATATATATATATATATATATATATATATATATATATATATATATATATATATAAAGTCATGTCACATTTCCGTGATTCATATACATATATCGAGCTACAATGTCCTTTAATATCTAATTCGCTCTACCTCGGAATTAATATATTTTCATATATGCTTAACCGAAGGGGAATTTTTTCTCGATAAATAGGCTTGCCTGACCTGGGCACGAACCCATGGAGCCTTTTCAAAATCCAGGAACGTCAGTGAAGCTCTTACCTACTACACCACCTCTTGCGGTAACTCGATATATATAATATATATATATATATATATAGTATATATATATATATATATATATATATATATATATATGCGGTAACTCGATATATATATATATATATTATATATATCTATATATATATATATATATATATATATATATATATATAATATATATATATATATATATATATATATATATCGAGTTACCGCAAGAGGTGGTGTAGTAGGTAAGAGCTTCACTTGAACGTTTTCCTTGGATTTGAAGGCTCATATATTAATAATATATATCTATATATATAATATATAATATCTATATAATGTATATTATAAATGATATATATATATATACTAAATATATATACTATAAGATAGATAGCTTTCGATTTAAACTATTTTTATTGGGTGTAATGCACGGACTTAATTTTTTGGAATGTTTAAAGTTCTTTCAATATCAAGCTGATTATTTTTATTTAGTATTCTAGGTATTCATAAATGCCATGAATAAATAAACTGGGGGTAATAATAATAATAATAATAATAATAATAATAAAAAAAAAAAAAAAACAATAATAATAATAATAATAATAATAAGTGGAGAAACAAATTCACCCCAGTTATGTAAATGTACATATATTCAGTTTAAAAACAGCAAAGACAGGAGTCAAAAATTAAGTGTCTTGTTTATAAACAATGGGACCGGTCGTCAAACATAAATCAGGCAATGCCGTCGTTTTCTGATGAAAACCCCGCCTGTCGTCTGGAACATCTAAGTGGTCCTTGCCCAATTCGACGTTCCAGACGACTGGCGGGGCTTTCATCAGAAAATGACGGCACCCATTGTTTATAAACAAGACACTTAATTTTTTATTCCTGTTATGTTAACTTCGCTGGAGTGTTATTTCAACGTGTCAGTTTGATAAGGGGAACCGAACAGATTCCCGAAAGCTTGTCTTTGCTGTTTTTAAACTGAAATATATGTACATTTACATAACTGGGGTGGATTTGTTTCTATCCATTTGAAGACTCGTGCTACTATGAGGATTATTTGATAATAATAATAATAATAATAATAATAATAATAATAATAATAATAATAATAATAATAATAATAATAATAATATAGACACCCCTTACAAAACAGATATGAAAACAGTCCGGGTAACTGAATAATCTGATGTGTATTTACCTGAAGAATTCATCACGGGGTCATAATATTTCTTTATGTAATGTGCATCCTAAAATATTCTCACGGGATGAGAGATAAATTCGACAAAATAAAACATTATTTTATGCACCCCCCTTCCTCTCGTCACAAGAGTTTAGATTAAAAATGATGCATGACTTCACTAATTGAGTCAGAATTATGTGTTTAAATTGGATGTCAGACGGATGAGAATTTTGATCATTTCAAAACAACGGCAATGAAGGAAAACAACACCTTTTATGATGAGATTTTTGACAGTGACTTTGAAATAATATATATCGATAGGTTATTATTATTGCAGGTCAATCTTTCATATTTATCGTTCAGTGGCTTATGTCACCGTAATGAAAAACCTTCTTTTGTTCAAGTTATTCTATGTATTTTTAATTAAAAGTAGTAAGATATTATTATTATTATTATTATTATTATTATTATTATTATTATTATTATTATTATTATTATTATTATTATTATTATTATTATATTTGGTCCATCACAATCATTCTACCCGACTGGGTGGTTTTTATAGTGTGTGGTTCCTGGTTGCATCCTGCCATCACTTTCTCACTATGTGCGCTGTTTCTAATAGCACACTCTTCTGCATGAGTCCTGGAGCTATTTCGGCATCTAGTTTTTCCAGGTTCCTTTTCAAGGATCTTGAGATCGTGCCGAGTGTTCCTATGATTATGGGTACAATTTCCGCTGGCATATCCCATATCATTATTATTTCTATTTTCATGTCTTGATACTTATTATTATTATTATTATTATTATTATTATTATTATTATTATTATTATTATTATTATTATTATTATTATTATTGAAAGATATTGCTGCATCAGCTGCATTTAACTTGTAAATAGTCTTCTCTATTTTTCTAATAACTACTTTCTCTCTGCTATTGCAACTTGCGAGTATTGCGCCGATATTACTCATCAGGAGGAGTCAATTTAAGGGATATTGCTTACAAATTTATTTGTCACAATAAACTGATGAACAAATAGGTCAAAATATGACGTTTGCAACGTATGTGACTGCTCACCAACTTAAGGAGACCTATTTGTATGAATAATAGTACAAGTAATACCAGACAGAGCGACACCCCGGATCAAAGAATACCAGATGAGACAAGCAGCCCAGCAGCCAATGACAACGCGAGCCGTCGTGACACAACGCCTACGGAAGTCATAAATTTGTAAGCAATATCCCTGAAATTGACTCCTGATGAGTAATATCGGCGCAATACTCGCAAGTTGCAATAGCAGAGAGAAAGTAGTTATTAGAAAAATAGAGAAGACTATTTACAAGTTATATGCAACTGACGCAGCAATATCTTTCAATAAGACTTGTTTGAAAAAGGGTCTCCTTCCAGTATATTATTATTATTATTATTATTATTATTATTATTATTATTATTATTATTATTATTATTATTATTCACAGGCATCACTCAACGCAAAAAATAAGGATACAAATTTAGTATAACGATAAATAGAAGTAAAATAGAAAAATGTGTCTACATATACTACTATGAGATTCAGGGTCTCTGTAACACGGTTTTTTGGACTTTGCTCCTTGTCAAAGCATCGGATGTAGCTGAAAGTTGACATATGTATATTTTACAACCACACACAAATTTTGCCAGCATTATCAATAACCTAAACCCGATAGTTTTAATTTTTATAGAGTAAAAATGATCTAGCCGACGCCATGAGCCAATGATTACGAGCCAAGAGTCGAAAAACATTCATTACGTAAGCAAGGTAAACAAAACAACTTGTCCTTTTTGGACTAAATGTTGCCCCGCCCATCCACCAGACAGAAATTCCATCGGCTCTGAAACCCAAAGACTTTATGAATGGCGGAACGATACATAGATGTGGGTGGGGTATCAGTGCTAGCGTAGTAATACTACTGTAGCAGTAGTGCCGCAACAGTATAGCAGTAATATACATGAATTAAAAAACGTTTATAGGCCAACTGCTGGGATCCTTGAGGATCATTTAGCACTTCTTACAACTACTCGAGAAATTAGTTTTTTATAGCCTGTAGTTAAATTTTCTAATCCAACAATGCCCATAGTAGCCTTCAGTGTTATCCTGAATTATAACGAGGCGAAAGTGGGTGGAGCCTCATTAAGTCACCATTCTGACGATAATTATTGGTGAAGGTTTAAAGCCAATATACTGTACCGGCTATTTTTTTTCAGTAAATAGGTAGATAGCCAATGAATAAAAATTGCTTGACAATGGAATAGCAGTTATCAAATTAAGCTTGTCTACTATGTTTTTGATAATTACCATCTATTCCCTACATCTTGTCAATCTGATTGTGACCTATAAAGTAGACTGTAATTTCTTTGGAAACTTATTTTGGGAGTTAGACTAATAATCGAAGTGTTTTTATATTTATTAACATATTTTGTTGGTTTGTTCATTATGACAATTATCAGTGGAGAGGTTCCAGAGTTCATAAAGGTCTACTGCTTTGCTTGTATTTATTTGTATGTCATTGTTGCCAGAGGTTTAGCCTTCGTTACGTATAGCCAATCATCCATCGAGAAAGATGGAAGAAATGCTGTCATAAGTTACGTAACGAGTGCGTTCGAAACCTTTTCTCTGAGTAAGTTGGCGCGTCTTCAAAAAAGGTCACTTTTACATTATAAGTACCAAATTTATTCAACCTACGTAGTGCAGAATACACTCAAAATTTGTGTTGATATAATATGTATTCTGAATAAGCGTTATATTTATGAAATGGATAGATAAAAAGTTATTGCGAAAAAACCGTGTTACAGAGGCCCTGAATCTTATAGTAGGAACCATAAACACGGTCTTAACGATGGCCTGGGCACAGAGACTCCTCATCAAGAGTTCAAAGAAACTAGTTAGGCCTACTCGGATGCCACTCTAGGTAAAAGAGTAAAATCTACAAATTGAAGTTATCGGTTATAAAAGTAATGTGTATAGAACGACTTCAAACGTCTTAAGACTTCTAGGTACATCATTAGTACATCAGAGACATCTCTCTGGAAACTCGTGAGAAGAAACATTCTCCAATTATTTTACATATTTTTTTTAAACAAGGAACTATGTTTGATCTTTCATGTTATACATACGTTTTCATTTAAAGACGCGCTTATTTTTACGAGCTAGAATAAGCTTAGAATATTGCTCCACATATGAATAGATTCATTCTTTATAATTCTGACAGATACCTGTCTTAACAAACGTTCATTTTGTCGTTGTAAAGCTACGTCCCCTTTCGAAATTAAAGAATCAGTCAGGAATGCAACAAGTGATAAAACTAGACACACACGCTGGAGACAAAGTAAGCTATTTACACAGTTACGGAAAGAGAGAATTAATATATCCCTTCTTCCCAACTTGAGACTCTTGGCGCCGTCGAGAAGAGACAAGTAAAATGTGCAGAAGTTTCCTTGGCGCAATAGAGTTTTCTGTTGATCGTATCAAGGCCACCAAAAATAGATATATCTCTCGGTGGTCTGTATAATGTTATATGAGCCGCGGCCCATGAAACTTTCGGCCATGGCCCGGTGGTGGTCTGGCCTATATCATTGCCAGACGGACGATTATGGCTAACTTTAACTTTGAATAAAATCAAAACTACGGAGGCTAGAGGGCTGCAATTTGGTATGTTTGATGATTAGAGGGTGGATGGTCAACGTTACAATTTGCAGCCCTCTATCTTCAGTAAGTTTCAAGATTCTGGGATTGGCAGAAAAAGTGGGCCTGACAGACAAAGGCGGCACATAATAAAAGATGTAATTTTCTAACTTACTTGTTGTCAGAGTTATAAGTTGTTTCTTCCGCTCTCAGTAATTGTATGTCTCTCGCTCTGACCCAGGAAATCCGGAGCAGAAAAGACTATCTAAGAATCACTTGAATGTGTAAAGGAACTATAGTAGATTCACATCAACTGTGCATCTGATGTCTAGGCCAGTCCCTTACGACGCTCCTGATTGGCTGTTGATAACAATCACAGGGATGGAAACTCTCAGTCTCTCTTGAGAGTTCACATAGGCAGGGTGTATGTTCCACTTCTCCCGAGGGATATTTCATTCAAAAGTATTCCTCAAGGGAGGTGGAACATATATCCTGCCTATGTGAACTCTCAAGAGAGACTTAGTTTCCAGCCCTGTATTGGCTTATCAACAGCCAATTAGGAGCGTCGTAAGGAACGGCGCTGGGCATGAGATGCATGGGTGAAGTGAATCTACTATAGTATACTGATCACGTCTGCCAACGCTGTTAAGTGTTACAGCCACAATGACTACTGCTTTACTTCTCATTTTATTAACATTTCAGGAAACTGTTTTCCATGGAGCACCGAAAGAAAGTGAATTAAGTTCTCGGTTTCAGACGGGATTCGGAGCCCACCAAGGAAGATTGGTTTCGTTTGCCTTCGATTCTGTTTTGTTCCAAATCTGTAATAATTCAAAGAACCATATAAGGGCCTCAGAACCACAGAGTTGTAAACGCCACCCCCACCAATACTGAGTTAGGCGTACCAGTAGATTTGGCAACGTTTCCTCTGTCTATTTGTTGCATTTCTATGCTATTCAGGAGTTTCAAAAAGGTCGAAATCCCTACTTGAGCAGTAGGAATTATCGATTTTGTCTACAGGAATGAACGTTGTGTCGCACGGAGCTTACAGCCTCATAAGGGCTCAGTTAGAACCACAAGGAAGTACGTGCGCAGCTCAAGAGTGAGCCAATGAGAGCGCGCGTCACTAAGCGGGTAGTCAGTTCTAAGCAAATCAGCATTTTTCCCCATAAGGCGGCCGTAAGTGTCGGCCAATCACCGCACAGTTTACATTCCCCACCTCCC
>NC_061107.1:17980094-17990094 GCF_015104395.2 Macrobrachium nipponense | reverse complement strand
ATAACTAAGTAGATCAAATTTAGCCTATAAAATCTTTGTCTTTTCAGTTTCCCCATATTTTGAGATGGGTTTATAAGCCCATGCCCTTCGCATGAATGTAAGGTACTTAATTCACAACTAGCATTGGGCATCTCCGCTTATGACTCCAGGTAAAACGAAGCAGCTGTTCATACAATGTTCATTCCTCAATGGACGATTGGTTTTCGCGCTCGGCTTCCAATGCGGTGGTCCGAAGTTCGAATCCTAGTTCGGCCAATTCGGAATCAGAGGAATTTATTTCTGGTGATAGAAATTAATTTCTCGATATAGTGTGGTTCGGATCCCACAATAAGCTGTAGGTCCCGTTGCTAGTTGATCAATTGGTTCTTAGCTATGAAAAAATATCTAATCTTTCGGGCCAGCCCTAGGAGAGCTGTTAATCAGCTCAGTGGTCTGGTAAAACTAAGATATACTTAACTTTTCATGCAATGATCATTTTAAAATCAGTTGCCTTTGTGAAATGTCTTAATGACTATAAACATAATTTTCACACAAGAAATGTTGATGATACTTGTTTTTCATTTTGAACTTCCAGTTATGTTAAGTTCTTTTAATTGTTTTCGGATTGCTCAAACTATAAACATCAAGATATAGAATTGACAATAAATTGGAAGTTGCTGGCAACTTTTTCCTTGACGCCAGACGGACGGTGACCGGAGTCCATGGGAGTTCTGTTCTGTTGGCATGAGCCGCGTGACGGCGTCACGGCGACGGCGTGTTGGTAAACAATCGTTGGTGTTCGTGTTACGTGTTGTCCTAAATTTAGGCTAATTTCCTTGGATCCAGAAATAGTTGCTGTTAAACAACTGAGGTAAGAGAGCTACGAATATGAGGTGATAACAGTAATATATGTAAAGAGCGGCAGAACTTTGTTTTACGCAATATTTCTTAAAATATGCGTTCAACAACGGTATTACTCTGGGTGGTGTAGGCAATCCTTATCCTTGTTTATTTGGAAAACTTCTGTCGGTTCGAGCGATGGTGTGCCATCCTACTTGAATGACTTTACCATGATGTTTATAAAAAACGTAGCTTTTATCAACATCAGTTATGAGAAAGAGCCCCTTCAGGTTCCAGTTCGAGTAAAAGCTACAATGCATTATTATTGATTTTATGTAGGAGTGAGAACAGAAAATTGGTTCGTAGAATGTGTACAAGTAAAAACTATTGGCTCAACTTCTACAATTGCTCGTCTCCCTAAAAAATGCCCTCGGGGTATTTATTACTCTGTACAGTGACCAACAACGCGTATTTTATAGGTGTTGTTAAGTTGGACACAGGGTAAATAACCGAACGGCGACATAGCGGCCAGCTCTCCCGGAACGCGGCCACTTCCCGAAAAAGCGCTTGAATTATGCCATTATTTCGTAATTTAGGAGACGCCACTCAATATGAGATGAACGTCGAAGTCTCGTGCGCTGCCAGGATGGGCCTCAACTTTTGACTAATGCTCGTGGCAGCGAATTCAAGTACTTTTTCGGGAAGGTGGCCGTGGTCCAGGATCGTGACCGCTATGGTCGCCGCTCGTTCATTCACCCTGCGGGAAAATAAAACTCCGAGGTGCGGTTTTAATAAGACAACTTCAATATGGACGGCGACTATAGTCGTTCGAGTGTACGATATGTACTATCTAGCTGCGAAAGACGATTTTTCAACACTTAAACGTAAAAAATGAAAATTTCCAAATTTCCCATTCGCTCCTACGCAGCCGACGTATTGGCATTTATATTGCTGCCATCTGTTGACAATTTAGGTACTACTATGCGGTCGAAATGAGCGAGTGAAAAGTATAAAGTAACTGCTTCTTCCAAAGAAATGTTCTTGTTTTCATCATTTTCACTGTAGGGGACGATGGAATTATGATATACAACCGTTTTATTATGGCAAGATGTTTTTTTTTTTTTCACCATCAAACACAAAATATTTTAAGTTGTTGCCCAAGGGAAGGTTTGTTTATCCTGTGGCAATAAAGTTCAGTCTCTCAATACTCTATATATATATATATATATATATATATATATATATATATATATATATATATATATATATATATATATATATGATATACAACAGAACAATTACTTCCAATTTAACTTTATTTCCGGCAAGAGAATTCCAATTACGAGAGCCCGCTTTTGTTTACGCTCGTCAGCTGATCGCTGTTTTTTTTTTTTTTTTTTACTTTCCCTTTAACTCCGGCGTCCTCAAAAGAATTCCGTATGTTGCATCATTTCCATATCATGTAATGATATACTTATGATACATAACTATGTTTTATGATGGCAAGATGCATTCTTTGCCTTATAAAACCAAATTTGTTTACATATGTTAGACATCGTAAAGCCCATATCCTACCTGTCGAACAACAGGGTTTGTTTTTTGATGATCTGTGAATTCATTATTTGTATAATTAAGACTTATTAACACAATATATTTGTTTAATATGTAAAACGACAATTTTTTAACGTTATTCTCAGCAAGAATTCTCAGCAACAATTATTTAACGTTATTCTCAGCAAGAATTCTCAGCAACAATTATTTAACGTTATTCTCCGCAAGAATTCTCAGCAACAATTATTTAACGTTATTCTCAGCAAGAATTCTCAGCAACAATTATTTAACGTTATTCTCAGCAAGAATTCTCAGCAACAATGTTTATTCTCAGCAGGAATTTTCAGCAACAGTTATTTAACGTTATTCTCAGCAAGAATTTTCAGCAACAGTTATTTAACGTTATTCTCAGCAGGAATTTTCTAAGCAACAATTATTTAAACGTATTCTCAGCAAGAATTCTCAGCAACAATTATTTAACGTTTTATTCCTCAGTAGGAATTTTATTTTCAGCAACAGTTATTTAACGTATTCTCAGCAAGAAATTTTCAGCAACAATTGTTTAACGTTTATTCTCAGCAAGGGAATTTCAGTTACAGACGAAAAGTGTTATGTTCGTCAGCTGATCTCTGACATTTTTAAACGCACTCTCCTTTAAACCGTATGGATGCAAGACTGAATGAGAGGCATTTTCCATCACAACTTAGGGACAAAAATCACAAGCGCAATGTGTAGTGTGTTCCATTCTGCTAAATTAATTTCACAAAAGTAAAGGAGATTGTGGAAGGAAGCAAACTACACATTGTGTACCATCCTTGTTTCGGTGTATACGACGCATAATTATCAATAAAGCGTTTCCCAGTTGTCCAATGGTGAAATACAGTACTCTATATACGTATATATATATATATATATATATATATATATATATATATATATATATATATATATATATATATATATATATATATATATATATATATATATATATATATATAATATAATTATATTTGTAAGTATTAGTGACCACAAAGGACGCTTATGGTTCCTACTATAGATATACAAAAGTAGTATTTTATTTTATATTTTTCCATTTTCCACGATATTTTAGTTATCAATGGGTATAGAAACCACTTTTATGTCATATTTTGATGCATTTTGATTTAGACCTAAATAATTTTATAGGTTGTTTATTGTCACGAAGAAAGACACGAGAATACTGCATACAGGACTTTAAATTTTCCTATTTTTACACCATTTCATTCTATTTTCCGATCTTGCAGAATAACTTGCTTCCAGGTGAAAATAATATTCAGTTTTAAAAACAGAATGCTTGAAGATATTATAAGAAATATTTTGATAAAAAAAAAAAAAAAAAAAAAAAAAAGAGCTTTTTCAATTTTTGGTGCTAAAATTACACAAAGATGGGAAGGCGAGTCAAAAATTGATAACCCAGTGAAAGGGTTGAATAAAAGAGGGGTAGTCCAACAATAAAAACGAAGTTATTGAAAGAGAATGGATCAAATTACAGATACCAGCTACAGTGACTAGAAATCTACTCGAGTAAACAAGCAAATAAAATTAACCATCCTTATATTTCTGTGAAAACTGGCATTTTTATCTGTTTTAAGAATGCAATATGAAAGAGAGAGGGGAAACTAGAGTACACAGAATTATATTGTAGAGTTATTATTATTCTTATTATCTTAAAAAGAGGAATTGATACCGTCATGAGTAAATCGTCAATCGTTCATGTTTTGAATGTAGAAAATTATGTAAAGGTCCCTACAATGAGTGTTCATTATCGTGTTTCAGGAGCTGAAATTCAGATAATTAATGAGCAAATCCCCCGCGGGAAGTAGCAGAGAGAAAGAAAGGTAAAAGCTTCGTAATGAAGATAAAATGTTTCCAGTAAAGAAATGTAAGTCGTATTGTAATAAGGGAAATTGGAACGTTAAATTTAGATAATGATATTCTATGGCAATCCGTTTTATGCCTTGAAAAATAATCCAAGAATTGAAAATCTCTTGGTTTGTCGTGCATCGCCACGTGGGGTAACCATTTGCAAAAGATAACTCTGGTACGTACAAGGTTACATAGGTTTGTAAGTGATATTTGGAACACTCGTTGTGAGTTGGACTTATCATCGTTCAATGAAGCTACCATTAAAACCGAAAAATGTTGACTCGTTAGGTTAAAGGATATTGGAAATTCAGTTTATTTTTTGGTTTTTGGATACGGATGTTGGTGAGAGAGAATTTCTAGATAAACATGAAGCGATATTGAAAAAGTAAAATGAAGGTGAATTGGGGCAATATCAGATTGGTCGGAAGCAATTGCGAAAAATACAGTTTAAATCTTGTTTTTCAATGAGGGTTTTTAAAGCAAAATTCATCACGAAACGGTAAGTTACTGATTATTTTGAGCTGTCAGTTAAAAGATGAAATGGGGAAATCGAGTTGAATGCAGACAAAAGCCTAAAATAATTGATTAAAAGTGAAAATTCATAGAATATAAGATGATATTAGTGAAGGAAGGAAATAAGAGCCAATGTTGACGGTAAATTAAAGAGGAAAAAGCGTTTGCATATTTGCTGGAGAAAAATAAACTTTTTAGTAAAAGTTAAAGAGGATCTCATATTTCAAAAAGTGAATTGCAATGGAATATTGATAAAATTAATCGGCAGTTTTATGGAAAACAGAAAATCACATATTTAACAGCAGAACGCGCGGAAGATCAGAGTGTAGATAACCTAGCGTGGCAGGTAAAATAAGGTGGTCTCTCGGTAGAATTCTGTGAATCCTTTTGGAACGATTTCAACAGGAGTTTGTGATCCTAGTGAAATTTTATTCGAAAAGACGATATTTTTAAAAATGACCTAATGAAATAATTATTCTCACAACTGAGGGAGATTTCGAACATATTACCAGTTGTGTTCCTATATGATGGATAATTGTGGATTTTGAAGTAACTGAAAAAATAACATTGAATCATGATTTACAACTGGTATCTTCTGAGCATTTTACTTGTCCCCAAATATAGACCAATAATCATCGTCTCCCCCCGTAGGGGAGTAGTGCCGTCAGTTCGCGGTGCACTGTAGGGCATACTTGCATTACTTAAGGTTATTTTTGCAGCGTGCCTTCTTCCTGTTACACCTTTTCAAATCTTTTACTGTCACATCCGTCTCAGCACTGAATAACCTTATAAGTCCCATGCTTGGCTTGAATGATTCAGTCATGTAGTCATTGCCAATGTCTTTATTAGCGTTGTTATGGTTTACACTGATGAAATTACCCAGGAAGTAGCTTTTAATAAACTTGGATTGATCAAAAAGTCATTGATCGCGTTAATCATGACTTTATCTGAAACTATAAAGGGAAGTTCGATTTCGACAGCTGTTTCATATAATTAGTAGATTAGTCTTTTAACCTTCACCGAGTGCGGGGGCGTTTTTGGTCGCTTTTGCGCTTATAACCAAGCCTTGTCCTAACTACCTCACAGGCAGTTACAGTTGACCCATCAGGAGAATTGTGTTTTGTGTGCAAGTGTATATAACCCATACCTTGAGGACAGATTCCATTGAACTTACAGTTTTCCGTTCGCCCAAGTTAGGAGATGGCGTGCTTTGTAATTCTTGACAAATTAGTGGGATTCCAGCAAATGGCCAACAACAGGTATATAGTGAAATTTCAAGATCGCCTGCTTTTTTGAAGAATTCGTTACGAAGCTTTGTGACAAGCTTGTTGAATTTGGTATTGTGAAAACGGTGAGTGTAGTCAGCTTGAGCAGTGCATGCAAATATGTCCTTTCGCTATGCTCCGTTTGATACGAAAGATGAGCTCATACTTTGGGTTTGAGCCGATAGGATTGTGTGTTTTTTTTTTTCATTAGACAACCGTTTTTTCCATATGGGAAAGCTAAAAGTTTGTTTATTGAATGATATTCGTACTGATAAGATGGTCGTGTAAAGTAACATTCTTTCTTCGGTGACTATTTTGTGGGACATGGGGGAACGATTTGCCTATCTGTATCAGGGCCAAGTACAGACATTCTGTAAATGTGGAATAGTTGGTCATATGGCTGTGAATTGCGTGACGGACACGATTTCCCGTGTTTATCTACCGAGGAAGGACCAGTATCGAACTAAGGAATGAGTGCAGAGAAATGACACAACAGGTGGTAATCAAAGGAGATACGTTATTCAGTGGAGAGAGCATGAACTCGATACAGAGGTATATAACCTTAGTGTGGAAACTGTTGTTGAACAAAAATTGCTACCAGGTAGAACACGTGCAAGCTTCTGCGTTTGTCGGATTACCGTGACATTGAACGTTCTGTAGAAACAAAATAAGTTTTTGAAGAGTCCGTGCGAGAAACGGAATCGGGCACTCGAGTAGAGGAAAATGTTTCGTTTTCTGCAACCAATGAAGGCGACAGTGGTCGTTTTCTGCAACCAATAAAGGCGACAGTGGAAAGTATACACAATAATGTGGAGGCTTACAAGTACAAGAGATGGTGGTGGGAAGCATCGGTACACCGGGAGGATGAGTCATTGGATGTCATTTTAGACTGTGGAGATGAAAATTCTCCTACTGGTGTGGATGCCCAAACACGAGAAGTTATCACTGAAGAAAAATGGAATTGAAACCTAGGAAAAGTGTGGAAATAAAAATTTACTATATGCCTCAGTGGTGTGATCGGTTTGGTCCTTGCCTGCTACCTCGGTGGCCGCGAGTTCAATTCTCTGGCATTCCATTGAGGGGTCAGATATGTGTATTTCTGGTGATAGAAGTTCACTCGCGACGTGGTTCGGAAGTCACGTAAAGCCGTTGGTCCCGTTGTTGAATAACCACTGGTCCATGCAGCGCAAAAACACCCGTATAAACAAAACAAACAAACTGAATCCTTATCTCAAGAGAAACGGAGGTAGAAGGAATCAAAGAAAGTTGTAAGGAAAAATGCTGTGGGGAAAAAATTGTGATTATCTTTAAAACGTAGACAATGTCCTTAAAAATCGCAACCTTGAATATATATCAGCGGATTGCATGATGCAACTAATGGAAGTTGTTCACGTGATGAAAAATTATGGAATTAATATTGTGTTATTGCAGGAACGCAATATGAAACGCTTATTAGAACTGGAGTATGTAAGCAGCTTTTTTATATCTTTTCTAATCCTAATGGTCTCTTGAAGGTTGGTAGTTGATTTGTATTTCTAAGCAAAAGAGATTAAAATTCTAGTGGATGAAATGGGACGATATGGATGAAAATGGGCGAATCTTGGGTGTAAAAATTTTGTGTGATGGTTGTATGATTCCTGTCGTTAACGTTTATTCCCCTGCAGGAATGAACAAGGTAAAAGAGAGAGAGAGAGAGAGAGAGTGAGAGACCGAGAGAGAGAGAGAGAGAGAGAGAGAGAGAGAGAGTGGGGGGCGGGTTTTCGAAAATGATGTTGTGCTGTTCTTTTTTTAAATAAAAACTCAACCTCGGTGATCATGGGTGGAGATTGTAATTGTATGACAACCACAAGAGATTGTAGTGGTGCTAACAATAATTTGATATGAAAGGCCTTAGTTGCCGTCAAGTAATTAAAATTGAAAGATTATCTGGAATTCCAGAATATAGCTATGTTAGAGTTAGTTGGATATGGTTCCCGAAGTGACAGAATCTGTACTGTAGGTCTTTTCAAAGGCATTGTGGATTCTCAAGCTATACCATTCAAGTTTTTCTGATCATAGTATGGTAGTTTTAAAACAAAGGTTAATCAGAGTAAGATAGGTAAAGGGATTTGGAAATTGAATGTGCAATTGTTATAAAGTGAAAACATTGTTGAGATGTTAAATATAGATTTGGCATTATGCCAAGCCCTGGGGCAACTAAGGCCATTCAGCGCAGGAACGGATATTGACAGTCGCTATGAAACAATTGTTAGGAGAGAGTGGAAAGTAAGATGGAAGAAAGAGAATATGAACGGAAGTACAGTAAAAGGAATGAAAGTAGTAGCAGCTAGGGGCCGAAGGGACGCTGCAAAGAACCGTAAGTAATACCTACATTGCACCGAATGAGGTGCAATGACGGCCCTACTCCCCTACGGGGGTTGAGATGTTAAAGACTTTTTGGGAGAATTTGGAATTATCCAAAAGTTAGAAATAATATCGGACTGAGTGTATATGATTACAAAGTGAGGATAAACTCTTTATTTAAGACTCCTTTACTACGAGAATGTGGTTACTTTTCTCCGTGTTTTGGATATGCAAGCATAAGCTTTCCTGTACTGACTAACACCAAAGATTGCAGAGCAGTGTCCTCTCTACTACTGGAAAATGATATTGAGAATTAACAGTGCATTTAATGGAAACGTTGAGAGAGAATTTCTGTATAAATAAGTGCACGGTGTTATTACCACTAACCATCGACTAAGTATTTTAAAACTTAAGGATCATGACTGTTGAGATAAATGGGGAGAAAGGGAATATGTCCCACGCCTGCTCAACTTTTGCATCCATTTACGACCTGTTTTGTTGTATTTCCAAAAAGTGTTTTATGACACTTGCAACATAGCACAAGACTGTTTTTATAAATGTCTTAATGTTGAATTTTGTATAACTGTCTTAATGTTGAATTTGCCGAGTAGACCACAGGTGACAAAACAGTATGTAAAGTGTTCTTATGGGGTATCTTGATGCAGTTTGGGTCAATAGAACAAAAAACTGGAAACAGAGAGAATTTTTATCATTTGCCAAAAGTAAATTCTGCTTTGACCGTTGGTTATTGAAAACGGTATACTACAAAGGAAGTTTGCCAAAAATGTTCACGGGCCAGTGTTTGGAGTAAGAGTTTTAAATTGTTCTGGGTAGGCAGCCCTGACTTCAGACTAGTAATTCAGGTTATGTTTTGCTCCGTCCTTATTTCCATATTTCAAAGGGATTTTTGACGAAGGGGAACGTGCTGATATTGCTGTAGGAAGCTTTAGTGTCTTGTGTATCGAAGATATGTGAAACTGGTGAATTGTGACAGTGATATGGTGCATTGTGGCTTTGTAGTTTAGACTTTTGAATTCAAAGCCATTCTGGGAAAGGGAGCCCACTGTAACCGGGTTCACTGTTGCCATGGTGACATCTCATGTTACCATGGCAACACAGTAGTACCAACAGAAATTGACTGATCATACCCACTTTCTACGTCACTAAAAGTGGATGAGTTATTCAAACGCACTAATACCTTTGGTATTCTTTACCTTGGGCAAGAGGAAGCAAGTGTAGATGACACTCTTGAAATAATAAGTAAACTCCAAGTACGTTTAGAAGAAGTTTACGGTGTGCAGCAAATTAGTCATAGTAAAATAGTTATCAAACTAGTAGATACTGCAAATAAAACATTCGAAAAAGTTGTGAAGGACTATAGTGAACGTATAATTTCTGTTGATGGAAGGAAAGTAAATGTTCAAATTATTAATCTGAGTAGTACTAAAACTGTTGTAACAGTAAAGAATGTCCCGTTTGAAATGCAAAATACAACAATTTCAAATGTTCTTGAAGAGTATGGTCAGGTGTATAATGTACGATTTCAGAAATATACGTATGGAGATCTTGTAGGTAAAATGACGGGAAACAGGACTGCATTGATG
>NC_061107.1:17946543-17979594 GCF_015104395.2 Macrobrachium nipponense | reverse complement strand
AAGTCCGCACAGCCCTGGAGAAATGGTACGGTAGTGAGAGCCCGCAGCCCCGCCCCCAGGATAATATCAAGCTGTACTACAAAGCCTTCACGAGTTCCCATTACCGTGAAGAAGAGGACGCCATTAAGAAAATTATTTCTGATAATGTATCCCCGACTGACGACACCAAGAATATCGACCTAATCATATATTACCAGAATCGGAGGACGCGCGATCTTATTATGAAAAATAACCCCTCTCCACAGGTACGAGAACCCCTGAAGCAGACGCATGCAGTGTACCAGTATACATGCCCAGTCCGCGAATGCAGCGGCGCCTACGTAGGTATGACTACCATGCGACTGTCGAAGAGACTCTCGTGCCACGCCCAAGAGGGGGCTATAAAGAATCACGCCCGCACCAAACATTACGAGGCCATCTCCCGAGATGTCATCATAAAGAACACGAAGATCATCGGGAAGGCCCCTGATGCCCGTCGGTTGCGCCTGCCGGAGGCGCTCCTCATCCAGCAAATAAAACCTACACTGAATACGACGCAGGAAGAATTTCTCCTCCCTACGAGTATGAGAAGACCTGCCACCAACAATGACACCACCGATCATGACAACTCTATGGATGAACAACGGCCCCCGAACGGAGGTTAACTCCTGCAGCCGATGGAAATCAAAGTAGCCGTGACGTCCCACGGTGTAGCGCAACGCCCATCAATGTTACAGCGCCGCTTAGGAGGTCCAGGCGGCTGCAGGATATGCTGCAACGCAACCATCGGCTCGAAGAAAGTGGCTTGAGACCTGGCTCAGGCAGCCAATGAAAACAAGACTCACCGCCACCAGCCAATAGGAGACAAGCATGGGGCAGACCCCCTGCTGTCAACCACAGATATAAGGAGGACGGACACCGCACCAAGATCAGTCCACCCTCAGCTTCCCAGCCCGAGGAGAGAGAGAGAGAGAGAGAGAAAATCGTTAATGACTTTGATGACTATGGTATCATAGTTTATCCGTAAAATTCAAATATATACACCTATTTTGACCCTGTATTTTACCATGACCTCTATAGGCGCTCTACTAGCCTGTTTAAGTAGCACTGAAAAAGCCGCTATTCGCAAAATAGAGAAGAATCTCTACAAGTGTAACGCTGCTGAATAGCCATTACTTTTAATAAAATATAATAATAATAATAATAATAATAATAATGAACTAAGGAACCTTTGTAACGAGGCTATAATATTGACAATTAAAAGCCACAGTAGTGTTAGAAATAAATTTTTGTACAAAGTTAAAAATGACTAGGAGAGACTTTCGGATACTGCTCCGTATCCCCCTTCAGTCCTCTTCTAAAGAGGGATAAGGAGCAGTATCCGAAAGTCTCTCCCATTCATTTTTAACCTTGTACAAAAATATGTTTTTAACACTACTGTGGCTTTTAATCGTCAATGATAATAATAATAATAATAATAATAACGCAGCATAGATCAGAAAACCAGGAAACATATGACAATACACAAAGCACTACACCCAAGAGCAAATACGGGCAGACTATACATAACACGAAAGGAAGGAGGGAGAGGACTTCTAAGTATAGAGGACTGCGTCAACATCGAGAACAGAGCACTGGGGCAATATCTGAAAACCAGTGAAGACGAGTGGCTAAAGAGTGCATGGGAAGAAGGACTAATAAAAGTAGACGAAGACCTAGAAATATACAGAGACAGGAGAATGACAAACAGAACAGAGGACTGGCACAACAAACCAATGCACGGAGAATACATGAGACAGACTAAAGAACTAGCCAGCGATGACACATGGCAATGGCTACAGAGGGGAGAGCTAAAGAAAGAAACTGAAGGAATGATAACAGCGGCACAAGATCAGGCCCTAAGAACCAGATATGTTCAAAGAACGATAGACGGAAATAACATCTCTCCCATATGTAGGAAGTGCAATACGAAAAATTAAACCATAAACCACATAGCAAGCGAATGCCCGGCACTTGCACAGAACCAGTACAAAAAGAGGCATGATTCAGTGGCAAAAGCCCTCCACTGGAACCTGTGCAAGAACATTAGCTACCTTGCAGTAATAAGTGTACGAGCACCAACCTGATGGAGTGATAGAAAACGATCAGGCAAAGACGTCCTGTGGGACTATGGTATCAGAAAACATATTAGGGTTGAAACGTTGCAAACAGACCAGACGTGACGTTGATTGATAAAGTCAAGAAGAAAGTATCACTCATTGATGTCGCAATACCATGGGACACCAGAGTTGAAGAGAAAAATGGATAAGTATCAAGTTCTGAAAATAGAAATAAGAAGAATATGGGATATGCCAGTGGAAATTGTACTCATAATCATAGTAGCACTAGGCACGATCCCAAGATCCCTGAAAAGGAATCTAGAAAAACTAGAGGCTGAAGTAGCTCCAGGACTCATGCAGAAGAGTGTGATCATAGAAACAGCGCACATAGTAAGAAAAGTGATGGACTCCTAAGGAGTCAGGATGCAACCCGGAACCCCACACTATAAATATCACCCAGTCGAATTGGAGGACTGTGATAGAGCAAAACAATAATAATAATAATAATAATAATAATAATAATAATAATAATAATAATAATTATAGCATGTGTCTTGAAATGGAGAAACAAGTCCACATCTTGAAAAGGGAGATCGAACAGATTCCAAAAGGTCTATGTAGAGATTTAATCCTAAATATTTTTGTCCGTACATCACTGTGGATTGGTTTCTCCAATAATAATAATAATTATAATAATAATAATAATAATTCGACAAGACTTACACAACTGAATACACACGGAAGCAAAATCCCGTGGCCTGGCCAATATGCAGATCATTAGAAGTTGAACACAAGATTTTTTTGAGCAGCACGGTGAATAGAATCGTAAACCTCAGGGCAGCGCTATTATACGTATCCAATATTAAAATATTCCTCGGTCAACCTCATTGAAATCGTTCACTGGTATGTAACGAAGAGCTCCCGGTAAAAAGCAAGGTCATGTTTTGTAAAGTTTATCATTCTTATTTCCGGGCTCATATTTTACGTATGGATTTGTAACTCGTAAACCTTTTCAGTAGCTTCGTTTCAGTTCATCCATCTATATTTTGTGCTACAGTTTTCTTGTTGTTTGTAGTTTGAATGTATTTGAGTCTTAATTACTTGTATGTAAGAATATCTTTACCCTCTCGTCTCTTCCATTTTACTAAATTCCATGTTCTCCCAACATGACCAAACCACCTAAAATGCTTTAATCCAGCTTACAATGTTAATTAACAAATAAAATGCACGACACATTAAAAAAACTTATTCATTAACACCTGAACAATGACGTGTAGGAAATTTCGTCGATCATTAATGTTAATTGGTTTTGATTTAATTTTGGTTTCAGTCACACCAGGAAGAAATGTATCACTTAACGATAAATGGAAATGTCCAATGCCATAACTATTGCAGATATTAAAACCCTCTGTACAATTGGATTCTTTTTTGCTCATTGGGTAAATGTATCAGTATCATCACTGAGTGTAATATAAATCCACGATTATATAGCAAACTATATAACTATGTAAGATATAGACTTTCGAACAAGCATCGGAGTTCACGTTAAAATGTCAAGTGAGTAGGTAGTTTTCTTATGAAGTTCTTGTGAAAAGGGGGGCGGGGGGGCCGGGGGGGGGGGGGGGGGGGGGGGGGGAGGCGAGAAGATATCAGCCTATCACGGAAGTGGTGGTTCGGGGGTTACCAAGTTATTCCAAATTCAACAGGCAGTCGCGCCAGCCTCATTATTTCTATCATAATCATTATCATCATCATCTCATCTTTCACGAGTCTTTGCTGTTGGTGGCGCTTGTTTTCCTGCAAATTATCAAAACAGTTCCGTCAATCCGACTTCATTAAGTAAATGTTAATCAACGCTAATTGACTTTTATTTTTATCATTGAACTCAATCAGTTATTCAGCATCCCTAATGATATTATGAACCTGTGATAGGCGAGAAGATATCAGCCTATCACGGAAGTGGTGGTTCGGGGGTTACCAAGTTATTCCAAATTCAACAGGCAGTCGCGCCAGCCTCATTATTTCTATCATAATCATTATCATCATCATCTCATCTTTCACGAGTCTTTGCTGTTGGTGGCGCTTGTTTTCCTGCAAATTATAAACAGTTCCGTCATCCGACTTCATTAAGTAAATGAATCAACGCTAATGACTTGATTTTTATCATTTGAACTCAATCAGTTATTCAGCATCCCTAATGATATTATGAACCTGTGAACCCTAAAAGTATTCTTTCAATCAGAATGTTCGCTTCATACGTGCATGGACTTGAATGATTATGACCAAATTAAAGCACTGTTTTCATTGTGTTGATTTTAAGAATAATCCATTTCTTACAGTTCGATAATATAACATATGTGAGTACTGGAGGTTTAGATCGAAAACAAAAAAATACATCAAATGACGAGACAATATAAATAGCATCAATCTCGCAAATGTCACTAATTGGATCACAAGCGTCCCTTAGCAAAGAAGAACCAAAATTGTGAAACACGAATGCATTGCATAATTATTTCGTAAAGAGGATTTTCCTCTGGGGACCTCTTCAGCGTCGTTAAATTGGAATTCGACGCAAAATGAGCGTCATAACCGGCCTTTTTAAAATGTGAACATGAATATTATCAGTAGAGAAGAAGAAGACGATATAGCTTTCATTCTTCATTAATTGGAAAATGTATTGGGTTGCATGTACAGCCCCTCATTTGTTATACTATATAAGCACTATACTAACTAGGATGACCTTAATTGACTTAGGAGTGATATATATATATATATAATATAATATATATATATATATATATATATATATATATATATATATATATATATATATTATATATATATATATATATATATATTTGTGTGTGCCAAGGAAAATCTATATTATAATATATATATATATATATATATATATATATATATATATATATATATATTAATATATATATATATATATATATATATACTGTGTGTGAGTGTGAGCGTGTGTGTGTGGTAAGGAAAAATAATGGCAAACATCTCTATTTGCAGCGTCTTAGTGATCCAATGAGCTTTGAGTCCCAAGTAAAACCTCCCCTTCAACATCGTTACTACTCCGTAATATTAATTTATGAATGTTGCTGGTTATACGATTATATCTTATTTTGAGGTAAAGCTCCCAGTAGCGTATATCCACAAATTTCCTTTCCTCCTTTAGGAAGGAGATTGTGAATTAATTTGGGAAGTCATGTGGTTGCGTCTGTAAGTAATAATAAAGTTTCGACTCAAATTGTTAGGACAAGGAATATCATGTTGTCTTTTTTTTTTTAGTTTGAATTTATATTTATATGATATGTATATAAACGTATTTAGGCAAGTATGCTAAGCCTCTCAGAGTTTGAGATGCTCTTGAAAAAATGTTTTTTTGTTTTAATTTCATATCTAATAGATCGGTATATCACGTGTCTTTTGTAACCCAGGTTAAAGGTGTGTTACAGAGAAAAATTTAACCAATGCATAGTTCATGCTTATGTGAAGTGGTGGGAGGGGCGGGGTGTTAAACCTTTAGCGAATTAAAATATCCCGTAAATAAAAAAAGTGTTGATAATAAGACTGCAAACATGGTAACAATATTATGAACTAGGGTTATAGAAAAAAAGATTGAAAGAGTTAATAAAAGAAAAACAATTATTGTATTTTTTCCGAACAACCATACGTTTTCGACTTTGTTCTTATGAGCTCGTAGAGCTAATAATAGTACCATAGATTTTGAGGGGATTAGCAGAGCAATACGGTTATATTAAAATAGCAATGCATTGATATCTAACATACTCTGAAATAACCATACAGCAAACGAAGCTAACTGCCTGTGCTGTCAATCTCTGTCTTTCATAAATGTCAGCTTGTTCATAAATCTATAAATATGACAAGCTTTCCAACATTAAAATTGGACAGGGACCTATGCATAAAATTCTGTGAATTACGAAAGAAATTCGTTCAAATTTTGTTTCATGCTATTTGCTTCAGCAATGACAGAATAATGCATGAACGTACGAATAAACACTGATGTAAATAAAGGCAAATTTATTGTGTGCATTTTGCTTCCAAAGCCAATTTCCAATGTTTACATGTGGGGTGTAAATCGTATCTCGAACACTGTTCATTTTGTACAGTTTTTCGATCCAGATTTTATGGATTTTCGTGGAAATATTCTGGAGCTCATTTATTGAGGTATGTGGGTGGACATGTTAGCATTCAATTCTGACGTAAATTTAACATTGAGGAAGATATATAAAAAAAACTTTTTAGCCAACAATCTCTCTCTCTCTCTCTCTCTCTTCTCTCTCTCTCTCTCTCTCTCTCTCTCTCTCTCATATGTAAATTGTATATTTACGGCTTACATTGTAATTTCATCATAATTAAAAGAAAATAATTTAGCATCAATAGAAATAAATTAGAGCCTTACAGAAGACGAATCCGTATATAAAACTATTTACTTTGTCCGACTCATATATATATATATATATTATATATATATTATATATAATATATATATATATATATAATTAATATATATAAATATATATATATATATATATATATATATATAATATATATATATATATAATATATATATATATATATATATATATGTATATCTATAATATTATATTGATATATAATATATATATATATATAATAATATACTAGTACTATATATAAAACAAACGACAACCAATACTTTTGAAAGTTTAAATTGAAAAAAAATAAAATTGGAACCTTTTATCGGGCTCGTTATATTTCTTGCCAATGTAACTTCAGCAATACTCTTTGAAGATACTTTTATAATGCGTTATTTAGGAACAAGAGAATAAGATAGACAACGAATAACAACAATGAAAATTATCATAATAATAGCTTTTAAAGGTGACTCCATTTATGACACTTTTTACATAAAAATATGTCGGAACCAATCTGAATGACGACCTGAATTAGCTGAAGTAGACGAGTTTTCATAAAATGGAATATTAGCAACATAGGCGACCGATTTTTAAGTGATGTTTTTCTTCATCTTAAATCACACTACAGTAGTTGTCATCCTCAGCATCCCTCTTTTAAATACGGTGCTATACGTATATATCATCTACACTCTTCAGGAAGATCAATTATTCCAGTCTTCTATCATTACGACATTAAAATCTCATTTATAATTTAATGAATTGAAAACGAGAATGAGCTCAGTTCTTGATGCTTCTCGCAATGAATCTTAATGAATGTTGCTAATATGCAGATTATTTTAATTAGTTAAAAAATTGCTCATTTTAAATATGTCTTATCTTATTGTTTCAGGTTATAGTAAATTATATGTGAGAGTAGACATGTGTTTTATTCTTAAATGTATTGAGATGAACATCGTTAATACCAGAATGTGATATTGTATATAGCATTCAAAATTATTAATTTAATTAATGACGTTGCCAAACTTCATCAGTGCTCTATGATTGAACTAAAGTTAATGCTATAAGCTCAGTGAATGTAATAACTTAATTATGGAATGATATTGTGACATCTGATAATTAGTAATGGTAGGAAGTAGGTTTCACTTCTGATAAAATTCCTTTTCATAGACAATAGTTTATTTTACGTTTTAGTAAAAACTACGTAAGTGATTGGTTAAAAATATCTTTAGAGTCATATTCGATTTTATCGGTATTAAAGGACGGGTTAATTGTACATGAAATAATTAGTATGTTTAGGATTGCTGCACCTTGAGGAATTTGATTTTACTTAACAGTTTTTTCTGCATTATTGGTTTTTATTGTCTGCCGTCTGCTGAAATAAAATAACGCATTAATGACATCTGTCAACATGACGTCACTGCAGGTTCCAAAATAGTTTATCACAAACAAAGTGGTAGAACTCTGATACATCCATCCTTCCACGAGCAGTTACAAGTAGTGATGTGACTTTAAGCTCCAAAATTTGGAGTTTCATACTCTATTATAATGCAGACAAAACAATACTTAATATTCTATGTATTATTTAGTCTAACTTATTGGGATAGATACTTTTCAAGTTTCCTTTGACTATATATATATATATATATATATATATATATATATATATATATATTATATATATATATATATATATATATATATATATATATATACACTTGTAGGTTGATAACGAGTGATGGTACTACTCGAAACATGTCCCAATAAAGTTGTAAAAAATGCTGTTCCGGGTTGTGGGCTTTTGGTGTCCTTACTGTATATATATATATATATATATATATATATATATATATATATATATATATATATATATATATATATATATATATGTATATAGATATATATATATATGTATGATATATATATATATATATATATATATATATATATATATATATATATATGTATATATATATATATATATATATATATATATATAGATATATATATATATATATATATATAATAGATATATATGATATATAGCAAAGTTCGGAAAAAATTGAACGTTTTATTTAAGCTTTCGGAGAGTACATTCTCTCCCTCTATCAGAAAGAGAAATAAAAGTTAAACAAACTGAAAACAGCGGTCAAGGTAAAAGAAATAACATACAAGCTTATGGTTGTATCAGAATAAGTGCCCTACGGTGGTTTGCCAATCTTGTTTAACAACTTAGTTACACTAACTACATGCTTTGTCATAATTGCATTTCAGAAAAGTCCAGTTTAAGATTACTCTTATATATATTCATAGCGTCAACATTTTGGATTAATATAGATTCTAAAAGTTTTCTTTTTTCAGTGTTATTAACAACCTTAATGTTTTTTCACTTGGTCCAGGATAACCATATGAAACGTTCAATTTTTCCGAATTTTAGTGGGCTTCCTAGATATATATATATATATATATATATATATATATATATATATATATATATATATATATATAAATATATATATATTTAAATATATATATATATATATATATATATATATATACGATATATATATATATATATATATCTATATATATATATATATATATATATATATATATATATATATATTATATTAACCTCAATCCTTCATTAAGACGTATATTTGGACTGATACAGCTACCAAAATATCTTCGTTTTATTTCACAACTGATCTTACTCTAACATCATTTGAGTGTACACGCGCTGCAAATGAAATAAGCATAAGGAATGGTCTACATGATAATTCCAAAACTGCAGTACAACGTCACGAACCATTTTCATTCTAAATTTTGTTTGTTAGCAAGTCTATTACTGTAATAAATATTGCGCCAGTATTACACTAACCAAATACCGATGCATTTCGGCAAATTTCAGTAAGTTACACATTAAATTAATTCAATGAACTTTACTAGTATCCCAAGTCTAGCTTTTGTGCAGTGTGTATTTTTTTTTATTTAATTTTAGCATAACTTTACCTTTCCAGACACTTCATTATAACTTTACCTTACCACAATTTATTCACAGTATCAATTAACATGTCCAATTTCACCCGTGTTATGTTTAGAGACGCCTAAACTTTCAGGGTTTCAATTTCAAGTATTAATGAAGGAAATTCCCTCTTTACTAAGATGCCGTTCTGTCTTTGCCCACAGGTCTCTAAATTCCATTAACGTATTTGCTCGATATGTCGCCGTCGTCCAAAATAAAGCCTTAAACTGTTTTCATTTTGGAACATCATGTCGCAAGCTATTTATTTCAGAGCTTACTCTGTTTCTGGTGAATAAAAGGAGCAATCCTTTAATACCACATTTTCTGAGTAAAGATGAGTTTCACCTTTCATATACGTAAATGCAAAAGTTTTATGCGGTTTTTTAAAGCAACCTGGTGCTGAAAGAGGCACTGTGTAAATGCAGTCATTCTTGGAACTGAATACAAGTACGGGTTTGTATAAGAAAAATCTTCCTTGAATTTTAAGGGTATAAAAATAAAACACTAAAAATTATATTTTCAGCAAGGAAAAAGAGAAACAAATAAGAAGGGGAAAATGTCCATAAACTATATATATATATATATATATATATATATATATATATATATATTATATATATATATATATATATATATATATATGTCTATATATATATATACATATATATATATATATATATACATATATTTATATATATATATATATATATATATATATATATTTATATATATATATATATATATAAGGACTGCTACTTTAGAATTTCAAAGAAATCGAAGTAATATCGTTTTAATAGAATAACCTTTTGAAATAGCGAGATAAAATAGATGACTGTAAGCATTTAATAACACGTAACACTGAGAGTGACTACAATACAACTATTGTTTTTAAAAGGACACCTAAATCACCTTTGTTAAGAAAAATATCATGACCATTTATTTTTCATTTATAATAAATCTGAAAATCAGGACTAAATCTGTTTGCCTACCAGATATTACTAATCAACTTTTACATATATGTGCTTATACACACATACATCTTTACATCATAATGAACTTACTGGAATATAATAATATCATATATATATATATATATATATATATATATATATATATATATATATACATACATATGTATATATATATATATATATATATATATATATATATATATATATATATATATATATATATATATATATATATTCCACTGAGTTCATCATGGTATCAAGATGTATGTGTATATGCACTTTTATGTAAAGTTGGTTATTGATATGTGGTATATTATATATATATATATATATATATATAATATATATATCTTCCCCCCCCCCTTTTATTAAAACTACACAAATTGGAAACCCTTACCTGTTGTCAATGGTGCCCTCTGTCTGCAACCATGTCGTTAGGCTATTAAGATCTCATAAGTATAAAAATATACTATTTATTACCCAAAGCGGTTGAATATAGAATAGAACAAAATGATTATCAAGTCATAATGACAAAAACCCAAATCTGCCCATAATGAAAACTAGTAAGTTGACATTCTACCCTCCTGACTAAAAATTCACTCCCAGACCCAAAATGTCAATAAGTTCATTATATTAGTCAGGTTAGAGATTCCCGTCTCTAATACCATGGAATATAACCCATCTGTAATAAAGATAATAATTGATAAAAGATACACTTCACACATCACTCTTTTCAAAGTATTTAAGTAAAAGAAAGTATTTCACACTTCTCTCTCTTTTCAAAGGTAACGGTTTTCTAAATCTTACAAAATATGTGTCATACCTTTACGATGGGGGTTTTCTCTCCCGACACCTGACGTGTACCAACTGACCTCTTTGTTCTCACCAAAAGGAATGTGACTCTCGCAAATGCCCTGGTCTATTAGACCTGTAACATCCGTACAAACGAATGTACATGTTTGACGACAAGACGAGCGATCTCTCAGTTAGAACGTTTACGTACCCAAATTCCTTCACTCAAGTAAGCTGCCCTTACAGTTCAGCCTGTCTCCAAGCAAGACATATGTGGATTCACTAACATTACACACTTGTAAGATATATATATATATATATATATATATATATATATATATATATATATATATATATCAATATATATATATATATATATATATATATATATGTATATGTATATATATATATATATATATATATATATATATATATATATATATATATATATACATACATACATATATATATATATATATATATATATATATATATATATATATATATATATATATATATAATTTTTTCTCCTCAGCTTGTCTTGAGATGCAACAACAATCAAAGTTTTAAACAACTTATCAAGAAGCAACTACCCGATGAGAGTACTTTGCTGAATTTATTGAAAACAAAGGACTGCCGAGAGGACTGACGAGAGGACGATACGAACATTTACTCTTTCCCCTGAACAATTGTGTCCCTAAACCATATTTGACTGGCTTTAATATTCAACAGCAATCCAAAGGCTCTCGCGGTGGGTTTCCTCGGGGTGTGGTAATCGTTTGCAGCAAATGAAGCCTCATTCTTTCTGAGCCTCCGTCTTGTTAGTATAAAGCGGACACTAAAAGGCTATCATTTCAATGCCTCACTGGACTCGATGTCCCCCGACGTCGGATAAACCGACAATACACACAGCAAGCGTCGACAAAGACTGGCACTCTATAATCATATCTAGGTACAGGAAGAGCGTCCACAAAGACTGGCACTCTTGGTATATCTAGGTACTGGGAGGGGGGTCCACAAAGACTGGCATTCTTGGTGTATCTACATAGGTACAAGGAGAGCTTCCACAAAGGCTGGCACTCTTGGTGTATCTAGGTACAGGAAGAGCGTCCACAAAGACTGGCACTCTTGGTGTATCTCGGTACAAGGAGAGCTTCCACATAGACTGCTACTCTTGGCATACCACGGCAGGTTCTCCACCCATTAGACAAGTACCGTCTTCGTTGAAGAATGCAACTGTTGTTGGTTATAAGGGGACGTCGGCTTTCTTTTTTCATTGATTATACCCCGTTATGAAGTCAAGTGGATCGGTCTCTCAGCGGGTAAGATTCTTTTTACCTGTTCCCACAAGATTGCTGTCAACGCCTTTGTATACTTTTCTGGCGACCTGGTGATTACACGATTCCATAGCACCTTTTTCGAAATATTTTCAAGAAATCGATAGTTTAAGCACATGATAATAATAGTTCCTTATTAGAATATCCGAGGCAGAATATAATACTTCATTCATCCTTTGACAATATGAGTTTTATTCATTTTCATTTCCGTAATAATCCAAGTCAATTTTGTTTGCCAAATATTCCGTTGTGCGTATTTGGGCCTTAATATCGTAATTTGGGGAGAGAAAATAGCCCCATCGTTAACGAGATGTTTTATAACGTTATGCCATCAGTATTTCTCTGCAAGTGGACTCATTCCGATCTTCCAAATTACATTCCACACCGAGTTAGGAAACCCTCTGCCCCATTCACGGGCTTTTTCTTCACGACCGATTTATCAAATGGTCTGTGCGTTGGGATTACAATAATTGGCAATACTGAACCCAGCCAATTATAAAACCTATTTTAATATTGGGTGAATTATTAGGGTTCAAAAATAGAGTCAATTGAACTGGAAAGATATGGTTTGTTGACGCTCTCATGGCAACCTTCATTTTATTGCAGAGAGGATTACGGACACCGATATGATATGACGTTAAAAATACAAATATATCAGGAAAAACAAGTGACGTACTTTTCACGAGAAATGAAGGATCTCTTTGTGGAGCACCTACTGCGATTGAACATAAGAATTGATTATATATATATTATTAATTATATATATATATAATATATATAGTTATTAAATATTTATATATATATAAATTATATAATAATATATATTAATTAATATTTATATATAAACGAGCCCTTTTAGGTAACCAAAATGACAACTAGGTTTAAAACAAATTAAACAAACAGGCAACTCTCTTACCTCTCTATGCTGCTTATCATTCTGCATGAGCTAAAACTGCAAACTGGGCTAATGAATCCTCGTAGATACGAAAAATATACTTTTATTTCCCAAATTAGCTAAACATTAAATGGAACAAAATGAATATAAAATGGAGTAAAAAGAATAAAGTCTGACCCCACCCCCCAAAAGAAAAAACCGTAAACTGTTATTCTCCTCTCCTGAATTAAGGTTAAGTAAATACTTCCCCTAAATCTCACTGTTCTGAATAATAATAATAATAAAATAATAATAATAATAATAATAATAATAATACAATAATAATAACTAAAATAATAATAATAATAATTAATAATTAATTAATAAACTAACGAGATCTGATTTGAGTAAACTGAAAGAGATGGCAGAAAAAAGTCTAAGAAGCAAGAAAACGAGGGAGGAACTGAACGACAAATACAAAGTACACGAGAGGGGACTAAACAACACAATAGAGGATGTAAGATAGAGGCTTAAGGCCAAAGCACATAAGATCCAACGATACATGAACAGGAATAAGGGATACCAACAGAACAAACTATTCGGAACCAACCAGAAAAGACTATACAGCCAACTAAGAGGGGAAGACAACCACCAAGAAATTCCTGAAGCCGAACCAAGTAGAGACTCTGGGAAAACATATGGAGCAATCCGGTATCACACAACAAACATGCAACATGGCTCCGGGAAGTCAAGGAAGAAGAAACAGGGAGAATAAAACAAAGATTCGCAGAGATTACGACAGACACAGTCAGACACCAACTAAAGAAAATGAAAAACTGGAAAGCCCCAGGTCCCGAGGAAGTCCATGGATACTGGCTCAAAAACTTCAAGGCCCTACACCCAAGAATAGCAGAACAACTCCAGCATTGTATCTCAAATCACCATGCGCCCAAATGGATGACCACAGGAAGAGCATCCTTAGTACAAAAAGACAAGAGTAAGGGAAATATAGCCAGTTACTACAGGCCTATCACCTGCCTACCAATAATGTGCTATACAACTACCTAGGGGAGACAAACACCATCCCCCACCAACAGAAAGGCTGCAGAAGGAAGTGTTGGGGCACAAAAGACCAGCTCCTGATAGACAAAATGGTAATGAAGAACAGTAGGAGAAGGAAAACCAACCTAAGCATGGCATGGATAGGCTATAAGAAAGCCTTCGACATGATACCACACACATGGCTAATAGAATGCCTGAATATATATGGGGCAGAGGAAAACACCATCAGTTTCCTCGAAAATACAATGCGTAACTGGAATACAATACTTACAAGCTCTGTAATAAGACTAGCAGAGGTTAATATCAGGAGAGGGATCTTCCAGGGCGACTCACTGTCCCAACTACTCTTCGTAGTAGCCATGATTCCCATGACAAAAGTACTACAGAAGGTGGATGCCGGGTACCAACTCAAGAAAAGAGGCAACAGAATCAACCATCTGATTTTCATGGACGACATCAAGCTGTATGGTAAGAGCATTAAGGAAATAGATATCCTAATCCAGACTGTAAGGATTGTATCTGGGGACATCAGGATGGAGTTTGGAATAGAAAAATGCGCCTTAGTCAACATACAAAAAGGCAAAGTAACGATAACTGAAGGGATAAAGCTACCAGATGGGAGCAACATCAAATACATAGATGAGACTGGATACAAATCCCTAGGAATAATGGAAGGAGGGGATATAAAACATCAAGAGATGAAGGACACGATCAGGAAAGAATATATGCAGAGACTCAAGGCGATACTCAAGTCAAAACTCAACGCCGGAAATATGGTAAAAGCCAAAAACATATGGGCAGTGCCAGTAATCAGATACAGCGCAGTAATATTGGAATGGACGAAGGCAGAACTTCGCAGTATAGATCAGAAAACCAGGAAACATATGACAATACACAAAGCACTACACCCAAGAGCAAATACGGACAGACTAAACATAACACGAAGGGAAGGAGGGAGAGGACTACTAAGTATAAAGGACTGCGTCAACATCGAGAACAGAGCACTGGGGCAATATCTGAAAACCAGTGAAGACGAGTGGCTAAAGAGTGCATGGGAAGAAGGACTAATAAAAGTAGACGAAGACCCAGAAATATGTAGAGACAGGAGAATGACAGACAGAACAGAAGACTGAAACAGCAAACCATTGCACGGACAATACATGAGACAGACTAAAGAACTAGCCAGCGATGACACATTGAAATGGCTACAGAAGGGAGAGCTAAAGAAAGAAACTGAAGGAATGATAACAACGGCACAAGATCAGGCCCTAAGAACCAGATTTGTCAAAGAACGATAGACGGAAATAACATCTCTCCCATATGTAGGAAGTGCAATACGAAAAATGAAACCATAAACCACATAACAAGCGAATGCCCGGCACTTCCACAGAACCAGTACAAAAAGAGACATGATTCAGTGGCAAAAGCCCTCCACTGGAACCTGTGCAAGAAACATCAGCTACCTTGCAGTAATACGTGGTACGAGCACCAACCTGATGGAGTGATAGAAAACGATCAGGCAAAGATCCTGTGGGACTATGGTATCCGAACAGATAGGGTGATACGTGCAAATAAATCAGACGTGACGTTGATTGACAAAGTCAAGAAGAATGTACCGCTCATTGATGTCGCAATACCATGGGACACCAGAGTTGAAAAGAATGAGAGGGAAAAAATGGATAAGTATCAAGATCTGAAAATAGAAATAAGAAGGATATGGGATATGCCAGTGGAAATTGTACCCATAATCATAGGAGCACTAGGCACGATCCCAAGATCACTGAAAAGGAATCTGGAAAAACTAGAGGCTGAAGTAGCTCCAGGACTCATGCAGAAGAGTGTGATCCTAGAAACGGCGCACATAGGACATAATTCTCATAAGAAGAATATTTTAATGTATATGTATAAAGGCACTGGCCAGCGGTTCGTGAACCTATTCAGCGCATTTCATTTAGGGTTCCTAGTACAGGGGCCGGAGTCAGGTGTGTCGTCATAAAATTATGTCTCTTATTACTATTATTATCATTTTTTTTTTCTTTTTTGGGGGGGCTCTATCACAGTCCTCCAATTCGACTGGGTGGTATTTATAGTGTGGGGTTCCGGGTTGCATCCTGCCTCCTTAGGAGTCCATCACTTTTCTTACTATGTGTGCCGTTTCTAGGATCACACTCTTCTGCATGAGTCCTGGAGCTACTTCAGCCTCTAGTTTTTCCAGATTCCTTTTCAGGCATCTTGGGATCGTGCCTAGTGCTCCTATGATTATGGGTACGATTTCCACTGGCATATCCCATATCCTTCTTATTTCTATTTTCAGATCTTGATACTTATCCATTTTTTCCCTCTCTTTCTCTTCAACTGTGGTGTCCCATGGTATTGCGACATCAATGAGTGATACTTTCTTCTTGACTTTATCAATCAACGTCACGTCTGGTCTGTTTGCACGTATCACCCTATCCGTTCTGATACCATAGTCCCAGAGGATCTTTGCCTGATCGTTTTCTATCACTCCCTCAGGTTGGTGCTCATACCACTTGTTACTGCAAGGTAGCTGATGTTCCTTGCACAGGCTCCAGTGGAGGGCTCTTGCCACTGAATCATGCCTCTTTTTGTACTGGTTCTGTGCAAGTGCCAAACGTTCGCTTGCTATGTGGTTTATGGTTTCATTTTTCGTATTGCACTTCCTACATATGGGAGAGATGTTACTTCCGTCTATCGTTCTTTGAACATATCTGGTTCTTAGGGCCTGATCTTGTGCCGCTGTTATCATTCCTTCAGTTTCCTTCTTTAGCTCTCCCCTCTGTAGCCATTGCCATGTGTCATCGCTGGCTAGTTCTTTAGTCTGTCTCATGTATTGTCCGTGCATTGGTTTGTTGTGCCAGTCCTCTGTTCTGTCTGTCATTCTCCTGTCTCTGTATATTTCTGGGTCTTCGTCTACTTTTATTAGTCCTTCTTCCCATGCATTCTTTAGCCACTCGTCTTCACTGGTTTTCAGATATTGCCCCAGTGCTCTGTTCTCGATGTTGACGCAGTCCTCTATACTTAGTAGTCCTCTCCCTCCTTCCTTTCGTGTTATGTATAGTCTGTCCGTATTTGCTCTTGGGTGTAGTGCTTTGTGTATTGTCATATGTTTCCTGGTTTTCTGATCTATGCTGCGGAGTTCTGCCTTCGTCCATTCCACTATTCCTGCGCTGTATTTGATTACTGGCACTGCCCATGTGTTTATGGTTTTTATCATATTTCCGGCGTTGAGTTTTGACTTGATTATCACCTTGAGTCTCTGCATATATTCTTTCCTGATCGTGTACTTCATCTCTTAGTGTTTTATATCCCCTCCTTCCATTATTATTATTATTTTTATTATTATTATTATTATTATTATTATTATTATTATTATTATTATTAACCCCAATCATATGGAAGAAGCCCATAGGGGGCCATTAACTTAAATTTCAAGCTTCCAATGAATGTTGTGTTCATTTGAAAGAAGAAACAAGTTATAGGAAATACAGAATGTCGGGATCAAATTATTAGACAAAAATACTAAAAACAATTGATAAAAAATAGATAGAAATATAAGGAAATTATTAAAATACAAGTTCCAGTTGCACAGTATCCTCTAAGTCAAAGCAGATGTAATCCAGTAGTTTCCATGATGCAACTTTTTCTATTTATACGTTTTGCCAGTGCTTGCTACCCGGTTTTGACAGCTACTGTGTCCTTATATTTCTGAGTCGCCACAAAAACTGGCAACCGGTCTGTAATACCAAACAAAGGACCCCATTATATATGTTTCCTTATATATATATATATATATATATATATATATATATATATATATATATATATATATATATATATATATATATATAAACAATTCTTATGTTAAATCGCAGTAGGTGCTCCACAAAGAGATCCTTCATTTCTCGTGAAAAGTACGTCACTTGTTTTTCCTGATATATTTGTATTTTTAACGTCATATCAAATCGGTGTCCGTAATCCTCTCTGCAATAAAATGAAAGTTGCTATGAGAGCGTCAACAAACCATATCTTTCTAGTTCAATTGACTCTATTTCTGAACCCTAATAATTCACCCAATATTAAAATAGGTTTTATAATTGGCTGGGTTCAGTATTGCCAATTATTGTAATCCCAACGCACAGACCATTTGATAAATCGGTCGTGAAGAAAAAGCCCGTGAATGGGGCAAAGGGTTTCCTAACTTGGCGTGGAATGTAATTTGGAAGATCGGAATGAGTCCACTTGCAGAGAAATACTGATGGCATAACGTTATGAAATTTCTCGTTAACGATGGGGCTATTCTCTCTCCCCGAATTACGATATTAAGGCCCAAATACGCACAACGGAATATTTGGCAAACAAAATTGACTTGGATTATTACGGAAATGAAAATGAATAAAACTCATATTGTCAAAGGATGAATGAAGTATTATATTCTGCCTCGGATATTCTAATAAGGAACTATTATTATCATGCGCTTAAAGTATCGATTTCTTGAAAATATTTCGAAAAAGATGCTATGGAATCGCGTAATCACCAGGTCGCCAGAAAAGTATACAAAGGCGTTGACAGCAATCTTGTGGGAACAGGTAAAAAGAATCTTACCCGCTTAGAGACCGATCCACTTGACTTCATAACGGGGTATTGTCAATGAAAAAAGAAAGCCGACGTCCCCTTATAACCAACAACAGTTGCATTCTTCAACGAAGACGGTACTTGTCTAATGGTTGGAGAACCTGCCGTGGTATGCCAAGAGTAGCAGTCTTTGTGGAAGCTCTCCTTGTACCTAGATACACCAAGTGCCAGCCTTTATGGAACCTCTCCTTGTACCTGTGTAGATACACCAAGAGTGCCAGTCTTTGCAGACGCTTTACTTGTACCTAGAAAATTGCTGTGTGTATTGTCGGTTTATCTGACGTCGGGGGGCATCGATTCCAGTGAGGCATTGATATGATAGCCTTTTAGCGTCCACTTTATACTTAAAAGACGGAGGCTCAGAAAGGACGAGGCTTCATTTGCTGCAAACGATTACCACACCCCGAGGAGACCCACCGCGAGAACCTTTGGATTGCTGTGGAATATTAAAGCCAGTCAAATATGGTTTAGGGACACAATTGTTCAGGGGAAAGAGCTCAGAGGGAGTAAATGTTCGTATCGTCCTCTCGTCAGTCCTTTGTTTTCAATAAATTCAGCAAAGTACTCTCATCGGGTAGTTGCTTCTTGATAAGTTGTTTAGAACTTTGATTGTTGTTGCATCTCAAGACAAGTTGAGGAGAAAAAATTATATATATATATATATATATATATATATATATATATATATATATATATATATAATATACATACATATATATATATATATATATATATATATTATATATATATATATATATATATATACTTCCAGTAAGTTCATCATGGTATAAAGATGTATGTGGTGATACGCACATATATGTAAAAGATGGTTATTGATATCTGGTAGGCAAACAGAATTTTTCCTGATTTTCAGCATTTATTATTAATGAAAAATAAATGGTCTTGTTATTTTTCTTAACAAAGGCGATTTAGGTGTCCTTTAAAAACAATGTTGTATTGTAGTTACTAGAAGTGTATGTGTTATTAATATGTTTGCAGTCATCTATTTGATCTCGCTATTTCATAAGGTTATTCTATTAAAAGGATATACATTGATTTCTTTGAAATTCTAAAGAGTGATAATCGAATTTTTTAAATTTTTTTTATTTAATCAAGTAAGTCACCATATACAATAATTGAATATCCCTTTCGCCCGAATATTTCCGATAAACTGTTCGGCATCTTAAGAAATCCATGAGCCATGTTTTATCACACTCAGAAACTATACCAAAGAACCATTTCACGTGGATATGCAAGAATAAGGTAATGGTCACCGATCAATATATATATATATATATATATATATATATATATATATATATATATATATATATATATATATATATATATATATGGGGATACAATCCACAGTGATGTAAAATCCTTCTGTTGTGATGAAATATATATTTCTTGTACAGCAACTTATAGCTTTCGACCATCAGCTGTGACCGAAAGCTATAAGTTGCTGTACAAGAACATAGTGCTTAGCTTCTGCATATATAATATTTATACTTATATAATATATATAATATATTATATAAATATATATATATATTATAATATATATATATATATTATATATATATAATATATATATATATATTATATTTATATTTATATTATATATATATATATATATATATAAATATATACATGTTTATTCATTTAATTATGCGTGGAATTAAAATGCAGCGTCAGCAAAGTGACATTTTTATGAATAAATGTGAAATTTAAAAATAACCAGAATCCGAATGAAAAATATTTTTCTCAGAATATTTCAATAACCGAGTGTTTCAGCATTAAAGAGCTTTAGGGCAATTCTGGGAACTGAATAATCCATTGAAGTCTTCAGAATAAAGCGATCCAGGAGGTGATACCAGTAGATAAAATACCAAACAGGGAAGAACGATTATATGTGCTAAAGTGTAATGTCCCTTAATTCCGATACATCTATACTCCAGAACCTATCAAGCAAGAGTGGTTTCAGCGTTTCGCGAGATCATAGAAACGTCGCAAGTAGAGAAGCATAAAATAAACAAATTTCAGACGTATTTCCTCACAACGAAGCACCAATTTATAGCAGAGAACGAGGCTGTAAGAGGTCATCCGAAGAAACAAGAAATAAAAGCTGTATCCATTTTTGTTCTTCCCTTTTGCCTTTATCAAATTCTATCTCTGTGTACCGCCTGGTCAGCTGTTCCAGTTACGTATAAAACATTTGTTATAGTTTTAGTGTTCTTGCAAGTCATTCTTCTACAAATGCCCTTTATCAGATGTACAGGGCGAACATGTATTGTGTTGACTATGAAATTAGTTTAGTCCTGAAAATGCTATTAATATTTAGTCCTAAAAAGCTATTAATATTTAATGCTAAAAATGCTGTTAATATTTAGTCTCTGTAAGGCTTTGCGAGGGACTTCTTGAGACCGGAAATCTGACTAGTCAAATATAGAGAAGTACAATATATATATTAGTACATTATTTAAGGACACACACACACACACACACACACACAGAGAGAGAGAGAGAGAGAGAGAGAGAGAGAGAGAGAGAGAGAGAGAGAGAGAGAGAGAGAGGCACTAAATTTTTTTTCTGGGAAATACGAATCGACAGATCCGCAGTTACCCAGGGAAAATACAAAGAAGATTTATGACAATGATAATTGAAAAATATTTATTACTTGTCAGTCTAAAGTACTAATGAAGATGAGTGCGTTAATTGGCTGGGGTTCGTTATAGCCATTCACTGGCAACAATACGCGTCATTGGTTTGATTAAATGAATTAAAAGAAATAAATTCCAATAAGCAGTTTGGTTGTGGCGCTGGCAGTGTATGTTGGAGTTTAGGAAATTGGAATTTTGACGCTTTTTTTTAAATAGTGATTGGGTTATGTAACAAAGGGAATCATAATTGATGAAAAATGTAATTTGTTGAATGGTTGAATTACTAACGATTTATGAGCTGTTTGGCTTTATAAATGAAACAATAGGCGATGAAACAATTTGTAATGAAAAAAAAAATATATACAAAAATCAAACAGAAAATTTCGAAAAAACCACTTCATTTCTAGAATGGATTTTTTCCTGAGTATTTATGTTATTCTTACCACAAGTGCGTCAGGATTAATCAAAGAAACTAAGATTATCAGTAAATTAAAGTATTTTAAAGTGCATGAAATACTATATCAAACAATAAAGGCAATGTGCGATGCCTGTATTTTCCATGTATAGCGTCCCAGGTATTAGCTGAGAGAGAGGGGAATGGATGGTGTCCGAGGTGTTGGGGGGGGGGGGTTGTTGGTGGAGGGGAGGTGTTAGTTTATCCTCTTTCCAAGTAATTTATGCCTTATATATTTCCGAATGATATACGATGATCTTATGGGAATTTGTAGCAGCAGCTTTCTCACGTTGCAGACGTTTTAGAGGAAAATAAAACAATGGCACAATAGTAAGAATGATATATACTTATAGTATGACAGGATACTAAGGATATAAAGGTTACTGTGAATGTTAAATTCTTGGCAATATAGTTAACTGTAGATAACAAATTAGATTAGCCGGTAGAATCTACTCTGAATTCCATAAATGCACCAATTCTATAAAGATTAAATCTTTTATTTGGAACATCGTGTTTCTCTCCTCTCCTAAGTCAGACTGTGTATGCTAGCGAGGGAAGTTTTCCTATCATACAAACTCTATGTTATGTACTATAATCACAAAGCGAGTGAGGGCTACGCATCATTTTTTCACAAGCTACAAAGAAGAAACTCTTTCCTGTTAAACTAGTTGAAATGATAAAGTATAAACAGCTTTCCTTCTCAAATGCAATATCGTGCACAGCAAAATATATTTCAATGTAAACAATTTCGCTTTACATGTAACCCGTATTAATGCTGCATTATTATTTCAGAACAATGAATATTCGTATTTCTTTATTAACCCTTTTTCCGCTTCTTAATACACCAAAGTTTTTCTATACAATTGCAGAGGAAATTGCTAATAATTCTAATACTTTTTTGTTATTCCTGATGAAATTTCCTGTCCATTCCCTACTATACAAAGAAGTATACATCTACATTGAATAGTGAATATTCAATTCATTTAAATTCAATAGACGTTTTTCTCTAAAGGAGTTTTTCTCTTGTAACTGCGAGAATGATATTTTCGTAATCAGTTCACGGATCACAACAAGTGAAATACTGTAAGAAAAAATATTCCTCTCCTTGTCCTACAAACTCCCGTATAAACAGTAGGTAAACAACAGAACCCGGTAAGTGCTTCACGGAAGTAATTATGGTTCGCAATGCGCGGAAAGTGATCTCAAATGATTTCAAGGAAGCCAGGTTTACCCCAACAATAGGGGAATTATGAACGGATTCATAACAAGACAATGATGGATAGTAGATTAGTGTGTAAGTTATGGTGTAAACTTTCTTTAAAGCTTCTTTGGAAGCTCTACAACCACTTCTTTTTTTTTAATATTCAGTGACAATGCATCCAGTGCTATTTTGGTCCGAAGTTTGTGATAAACAATTCTTGGTAAGAGGTAAAATTGCTGAAAAATATAAAGGCAAACAAACATAGAACGACGAAAAGGCTGACATCTTCCCTGTCGAATACAGTTTAATTTTGTTTTCAGGTTAATGGCTAAAATTGGAACCGATGATAGAGGTTATTTTTCTTAGTAGCCTAATCCATTGTCTTTCATGGAACAATAGATAGACTAAGAACATAAAAACACGGCTGAGAGAGAGAGAGAGAGAGAGAGAGAGAGAGAGAGAGAGAGAGAGAGAGAGAGAGAGAGAGAGAGAGAGAGAGGGTAAATACATGGGGTTTTTGTAAAACTATATGAATGAAAAAGAGGAAAGGGAGGCTGTTGGTCGTCTCGTCTCAGTCTTTTACTATTTCATCCCTACCTCCCTTCTGAACAAGAGAGAGAGAGAGAGAGAGAGAGAGAGAGAGAGAGAGTTACACACGGATCTGTGTCAGGACTTCTCTATCCATTTCTCGTTTTGCCTGACATCGTGCTCTGCATTGCTGTCTGCGGTTCCGTTAGAGAGAGAGAGAGACAGAGAGAGAGAGACAGAGACAGAGAGAGAGAGAGAGAGACAGAGGGTACTCGGCGCCATTCAGTGTCACTATTTGCGCATTCCTATGTTGCTCAAGAAAGCCAACCTTCCGGAATTTGCAAAGGATGCAAAGATTCAAAATTCTAGCGATCGTTTAGCAAAGGCCTGAGTATTATAAAGAGCTGTAAACTAACAAGTCAAACAAGTTTAGCAACAAAGCTGTCAAAGACTGTGCAGTAAAGAATCTGATAACTAAAAATTCCTCCCCTCCCCTCTCGCATTCTTATAGCCGCCCATCCCAAGAGGAGCAAATCGTCAAGAGATGTAGAAAGAACATAGAAACTCAGTCAAGATTCAGCAATTCACTTTGCACGAGAATTGTCATTAGTTTCAGTTTGGGCGTTTAATCTGAAACGCTACGGTCCTGTGGAAATCACCCTTAAGCCAACCAAGGGGTAATGTGAAATTGATTTCGTCTCATCTCCCGGCAATCTGAAAGCGATTCAAGTTATCTCGGGGATTTGAGAGCAATCTGAAACTGCAAAAAATAAGTCCGTCAAGGCCGGAGAATCTATGAAGCAAATCTCGGTATCAGAATGTGATGATGTTACATCGTGTACCGTGATGCCTGCATTCATAACCGCTAATATTATTGTGGCAATACAAGTTTAGAAATCTACGCTGTTACAAGATTGCAGATTTCAAATTGTCGGGAGAATTGGATATTTCCATAGGATTTCCTTTTATGGACCAGAAGTTTGGAAAATCTATGAATATGATCTGAAATTCGATTTTTATGGAAATCGTTTCAATTGGGCGGCTCATGAGAGAGACATCAATTTTTTGCTTTAACTGTTTTGCTCGCAGCCATCGTCAGTTGAAAATGACATCACTGTCAGCACGAGATACAAATTTCATATATAGAACGAGACGCAAATTTGTATATGGCAGGATTCATTCATTAATAAATTAGTGTGCACCTTTGGAACGTCACACAGGCTCTGTTTTATGATGAAACGCATTACTGAAATAAATAACACACTTTTAATAAATATATACACGATCCAAATGACGGCCAAGTCCAACAATTATGTTTCATCTACTGACAAACGATGGTGCTTCCTTCCAGCAAAGGCAGATTAAAAGTCACAGAAATATTGAGGATTTAGGCAAATACAATTAATTCAAATACAAATTGATGGCCTGCATAACCATGTCCTGGTATTAGGATTAATTTAGTTTTGGCTTTACCTTGCATTCAAAATAAATTAATTATACTGAAAAGTTAAGTCCTATAGGGATTAGAAAAATGGCGGTGAAATGATGATGACGGAATGCCGAAAAATAACGATGGCTATTCACATCAAAGGAGAGAGAGAGCGGCCAGCGTAGTTTGCCTCGTCGAGACAATCCTGTTTTTAATTACATGTCTATGATGTTGTTACATGTGGACAGAGCACTTGGTCGCCCACGGATTTTCTGTTGGCTACATACGAATTTTACGGGTCACTGATGGCTCTCTCTCTCTCTCTCTCTCTCTCTCTCTCTCTCTCTCTCTGCCGTCATCTCATCCCGTGACCCATAACAGTCTAGTGACTACTAGACAGAAGGAATATTTTCAGGTCTTTCCATGCTTGTCATGGAGAGAGAGAGAGAGAGAGAGAGAGAGAGAGAGAGAGAGAGAGAGAGAGTTGATCTGCCTCAGAACTCTAGCTTAAAGGATAACGTAAAAAGAAAAAAAAAAACAATAAAAAATCACTTGACCTATTCTCCTACCACAAGACTTGAAGCATCCTTTTGTTTTATTCAGAGTCGACTATAATATATATATATATATATATATATATTATATATATATATATATATATATATATATATATATATATGTGTGTGTGTGTGTGTGTGTGTGTGTGTGTGTGTGTGTGTGTGTGTGTGGTATGCTTTTAAAAATGAAGAAAAGATTCGATAGCATTAGCTATCCTTGTTTACATTTGTCAACTAATTATTTTGGAGAGCTCTTCAAGTCCTGTTCAGTACCCTTTGTCTCTATTGTAATTAAATTACTGCATTTACCATCAAAAACAATAACAAACTATTCCTCAACGTTTCGGTTAATCAAAGAATTTTTTTATTTCCTTCAGTTATTGTCCATAACATAGTGTTCGTTCCGTTGCATTTTAGCTTCGCTGTTAACGCTGATTGTGGTTATGACGGTTGATGGCAGCCAGGAAGATCGAATAATGGTCAGCACGCACAGGAAAAGAATGGAAGTGGTTGTTTTCTGGGGGAATTTGTTTGCTTATGGCATGAACAAAGGGTTGATAGCACGGGAGTCGCCTCTTCTCCTATAAATGATACGTTTGTGAATGAGGCTGATGGCTTCACTCATTACCCGAAGTATGTTGAAGGGACTTTTGCGTCGACAGACTCCTCCTTTTCTTGTTCACCCATTCATGCATTGACCAAAACCGTTTTGTGTCTTTTGTGACGAGGTTCTACCTGTTCTGTTTGGTAGATCATTAATAAATATTGCTGAAATAATCATCTTTATGCCTCCCTTATGAGGATGGAAGTGATAAGAATTCCACTCCGTTTGTGAGTGTATTTAAAGAATATCACCTGAACTTCAATTTTGCGGCTGTATCGTTATTATTTGATTTGCACATTCCATCATCAGCGTAGTTTAAGATTCAGGCATGATTTTCTTTTCATATAGATGCAAGCTTCTACAAAAAAAAAAAAAAAAAAAAAGTATTACTTTTAAAAAAGACAATAGGTGGTGATTCATAAAATACATTTGTAAATAACAAATAAATATCAGTTAACAAACAAACAAGGCGTGATCTGACCTCCAGTTCACTCGGGACGGGTGCAAGATTTTCCCTTCACGCATAAGTTGTAGACATTATATCCCTAACTTAACATAAATTAAAATGTGCTAAAATCTAAGGTCAAATAGAGCATTGTTTCACCAATGAAAAATTGAAATAAATGCGCCATATTTTCTTAGAAATAATTTTTATGTACTGTTTAATTTTTACATTTTCATTCCAATAAATAAATCATAAATATCCTATCCTGAAATTCCTGAATCTTTAACTCAACGCAAAACACCTTTTTCAGACCTTTTTAGACTCTTGCATAGACCTTTCCTACTCCACCAACAAGAATAGCAACAACAACAACAAAGTAGTTTGTAAGCATACTCTCAGAGTAAGCGAAAATCGTCCTCCGCAACATATTATACAAAGAGCTAACCCTCTGAATACTTTAGTTGGCCTGCTTTTAGCTTTGTTATGACGACTGAATTTCTCCTTGGTGACCAACATCCGTCAACAATTTCTCCGTGTTATCTTGGGCTGAGATCAAAAGAGGTTACGAGCCAACAGTGCTTCTGGGGAAACGCCAACTTAATCGGTTACTTGAATAAGCATATCTTGTGAGTCACTCAAATTCCATTACCCGAAATTCCTATTAGAAACTCCTGGTATCTATTATCTTCGCTTGAACATCATCAGTACTGACTTATTTAATTTGGCTGTATCTTATGTAATTGGCAAGTTTCCTAGATTCATTGTTAATATACATACATACATACATACATACATGCATATAATTATATAGATATATATATATATATATATATATATATATATATAATATATTGTATAATATATATATATAATTATAAGTAAAGTCCTGTGTAGCTGTTTTATTGTTTTGCAGTTAGATCTTAATAGCAATATTTTAGATATTAATAAATTGCATTTTATTTTATTTCAGCTCCTAATTAATTGATATGCTTCCACTTAAGTGTCGTATCATAAAACATTAGGTGCACAGGGATTTTTTATCACCCTGTATATATATATATATATAATATATATATATATATATATATATATATATATATATATATATATATATATAATTACTGCAAGACCACGAATGCAATTCAGTCATACTTATTGCAGTTCCGTGACCATAAATGCCATGCTATTATCCATTACGAATTGAAATTCAAAACCAACGATGCCTTTCAATTATTATATATTTTGCTGTCTCATGGTCACTAATGAACGCAGTCTTGCTCTTTTATACTTTATACCATTATGATTTACATTTCAATCCTGTCACCAGTAAGATTCAGTCGAGTAAACTGAAGTCACAATGTCGTGAGTCGTATGAATTGCAACACAGTTTGGCCATGCATTCTTTTACATTTTAGCATCATTTCAAAAAATAATATTTAATGATAATTTAGTCCAATAACCTTCACCACTATATATTTGTCAAGAACCGTACGCTATCGTAGGCTACATACCATGTACACGGTAACTGCCTCTTTCCAGATAATACTCTGTAGTAATCTTGTTATCACCATCTGGACAGTGTTGTAAGATATTTTAGATCCTGGTCAATGTAACATCTGGTAAGAACCTTAATGATGTTTATGACGTTCATAAAACAAAATTGAAATTGTTTCCTTTACCTTTATTTAGTATTTTCGAAGGAAATTCAATTACTCCTGATGCTAGCTGGAAAGACCGTGTATTTTATTGTTCACCTCATTATATGTTTTATTTGCAGTGATGTTTTTATGGAATGGAAAGGTGGCATATTTTACCTCAATAAACAACACCGCTATTCATCCACGTATGTTGTATCCGTATAGTCATAAACGCTATTCAACTATTTATTTTTAGCCACATGGTTCCAGTGCTAATCAAAAGTAAACAGCTTAAGCCCATTGTTGCTAATAAGTCTATGCAATGTTGCCCCAGGGTAAAAAGTGCTTTTAAAATTTCACTGTAGCAGGACTTGGGTGGGTGACAAAATATGATTTAGTTCAATTTGTTGTTGTTGGGGGGGGGGGGCTTAGGGGCCGTTTTCATAGCATACAGAGTATTCTTAGGCGTTTCGAGAACTTTACATATTAGACTTATTGCAATAATCATATTATTCGAAAAAAATATTTTGTTGGAAAGCCTCGTGTTCGGAGCATCAATCCTTCGAAGTAGTAAATATCTGTTTAAAAAATATATTAATTTTACTATATTTATGATTTTTCTCCGTCAAAATAAGGATTAAATTACTAAAAGGAAAGAAACATTAAGTGATATTCACGAATGTCCAGTTTACTGTGCAATATACAACACCTGAGTTTTAAATACTTGTATATATTCTGGAAAATTACTGCAGGGACTACTACAGAACATGAAATTATTTTATGAGATGTCATGTGAGTTTTTATTTTTATTTTTTGCCTCAGTCTCAGCTATTTCCGGAGAATCCATTTAAGAAATTCTGAACTAGTTTAAACATTTTTGACAGGAATGGAGCTCCTGTAGTAAATTCATGATTGAGGAAGACTTGGTGACGTGTTAGGTAATGTTCTTGGTTATTTAAAGTGAATATCTGTAGGAGAATAATAATCGTAAGCATTCTTAGGACTGGGAACATGATGAAATAGGTTTATTATACGATGTGTTTCTTTTGTGAAGATGGAAATCGATATTGAGACACGGAATTGTAAGTAGAAAGGTGGCTAGACATATATATCTGGTAATTGCCTGATTGCAACAAAAGTTGATATGGTGTTCATTAGGAAGACGTTAGAGGAGGTAAAAGGATATGCAGAAAGAGATTTCACTCATTAAGAATAAAAAAAAAAACAGTAAATTAGTAAATAGATGAAAATGTATTAAAATGCAAAAGGAGAATAGTGTTAGGGTAGTAATGCACTGCATCTGTGCTTGAACTTCTGAAGTTCTTATGAAGCAAAACAGATGGACAAGAAGGGATTTCATTGGTAGGGGAAGAAGAGTTTGGGTTCAGGCAAGGCAGAGGAACAATTAATTATACGAGCAGTCGGAAAGTAGAACCTGAAACGCTGGACGAGTTATTTAAGGACCTAGACATATCTCAGGACAGGCAAAGCGAACGGTTTTGGGAAGTAAGATATAAAATGCTGCATTAATTATTGAGAGAGGCTAATAACGACTGTGATGGAAGAAAAGGTGCATTAGAACGTGGCTGGAGAGTGACTGGTCTAATGAAAAAATAGGCCAATGATATGGTTGTGTAATGTCCTCTGGGCTTTATGATTGGACAGATGTGAAGTGTCAGAGGAGAGCACTTACTATAAGGTGGATAATTGTGGAAAGGAAAATGAGTCTAGTCAGCCTGTAGAATAAACGATGTTTGTAGAATTAAACACTGCATGGTGACAGAGGGGAGTTTCCATAGAGATTATTGACAGAGTTTGAAAGTATTTGCAAGAGAAGAAAGCTGAGGATAAATGAGTGGATGAGTACGTTTATAAAGGTAAGTAATGCAAAGAAAAAAAGGTATTCATTCAAAGCAAAAATAAAGATAATGAAATATTAAATAATCACTTTTGTATAATATGCGTTAATATAAACTTATTAAAATCTGTTGATTGTGGGCCTGTATATCCTGTGTTACGTCACAAAACAATTCCAGGATCTGACGCAAGATGTAATACTGAGTAGATTACCCACCACTTGAGTTCCAGGAGAGCATTCCGGCTGCAATTAACAATGGTGGTATAACTTCTGTATTGTTACTCTTCAGAAATGAACAGTGATCCTATTATGAGCCCAAGAGAATTCTTCCTTCCAAAGAGACGTCATAACATCAGTCAGAGCTCCTACTGGCAATCACGGATCCCAAGGCTGCGCTGTTCAGTTATTAATGCTTTTTCTCATCTTTGCCACATAATTGGAGAGGTCTTCCCTGATTAATTCCCGACTTCCAAACTTTCGTCCTTTGAAGAGTTGGGCAATTGTAACTGAACGATAAACATTCTCAAATCTTCCCTGTCCAGACATTTTCCTTATTTTTGTGGGGAGAGGGTACACGACAAATAAGACCACTTAGTTTCTGTCGTCATGGCCTTTACATCTGTTAAATAAGTAAATGTGGCATTACGCTAGCTTTCTCTTGATATCAAAACTTCATTCGTTATCGTTTTATTCTCTTTATCGTGCCTTTAAATGATTGGTTCTATGGCTCAAAAAGATCGTTAGTGAAATTTGTATCCCACTGTTTGACTCGAAAGATTTCCTCATTCTAATGTACATCATTATTGCATCCAGTCTTAGATTTTTTACATTTTTCTCTCCCTCGAACCATTTAATCAAAATGAAACTTTTTAGCCCGTTTATTGAAAAATTTCAATTTAAAACCCAAACGTTAAATTTGTGCCATACCTCTGCGTCTGTGTCGTGTCTGAGGATTAATTACAACAAATACAGTTTCGTTTTAGTTTTCGTTTCTGTATTGGTTTAAGAATTGTGAATTATTCAAACTCCGCCTACTGAGTCGTGCGTTTACAGTCTTTTCCCGAAAGGTGAATTTCCAATAACGTACACTGGCCGAATAATTCAGAACTCGGAAAATATTTTCTACTGGATCCCTTCTAGGAAATCATATTATAATTCAAGTCAACAAATTTGCGTTCCGACAGCTATAGAATCTAACATTTTACCAGAATGTCAACTGACAGGTGTTGCGTACATTCAAAATGTGTTTTGATATGGTTATAAGCTTTTGAATTATGTGCTGAGATAACAGGTATGGGTTATCATAACTGACTGTTTTCGCGTGACTGTTTAAATCAGGACTTTTAGTGATATGCCAACAATATGCTTAGGGCGTTTGATAAAGGGAGGTTTTTAAATTCGTGAACAGGAATTGTTAAATTTGGAGCGTCACCCAAGATTTGAAGAAAACTTAGGAATCAGAAATTACCTTCGTCACATGTGAATCTGTTGCCACTGAAGCCAAAATCTACTCTACCATCGTCCAGAAAGTCACTAGTATAAAACCTATTATATTCATTCTTCGAACGATACAGGCTAAGATGCATCAGTTGTCAGACTTTTAATAACAACGTTTTCATTTCCAGGAAGTATATGGTTCTATCCAGCATAGTTTCCAGATTTTTAGCAACAAATTAAGATTTAAACAACATCCACCTCTCTAAGTGTTACATAACAATGCGAGAGAAATGAGAGGAAACAGAGCGGTGGGAGACAAAACCTATAGCGAGAAGAAGAATAAAAATAAAAGAAAAGTGAGAGAAAGAGGTAATGAATATGCAAAGGAGGAAAGAAGAAAGAAGCCGGGTAAAATTCACCAATGAGACGGGGAAAGAGAAAGAAGTCTCGAAGCGGCAGTAGCGACAGGATTTAAGAAGGGAAAGAGGGAATTTTTATCAAGCTGGATTCGTGAATGGGGGCGGGGTCGGTGGGGTGGGAAATTGAGGGGAAAGAGAATGGTGATTAAAGAAAAAAGAAATAGAAAAGAAGCAGGGAGGCTAAGAAGACCAGAAAATAAAAGATAATAAACATAAGACAAAACATCCGGTGAATATTACTGTTCAACGGGACTATTTTCTCTAGTATCATCATCATATAAAGCATCAACGTGACTTAGGATTGAGGAAGTAGAGGAATCAGAAGCTGATTGATTCAGGAGTGAATCGTCTGAGACAGGAAATTATCAATGATGATAGATCTTGTGGCAGAAGGACTGACGTAGACTTTCAATTAATTACGGGGTTTCATTATCCTTACTTAGTTTCCAGTTCTGTTTTCAGGCTTTCTGCATCCACTCATATTAAATCGTTTATATTCATTTGGAAATGCGTCTCATTATCGTATCTATGAATTTCAAAATTTAAAAGTGACAAAAGGATACTGACACACAATGAGAAAATTCATATGTG
>NC_061107.1:17936543-17944043 GCF_015104395.2 Macrobrachium nipponense | reverse complement strand
TGTCCCGGAGATTAAAACTGACCTTGTACCGTTCACACCAAAAGATGGAAGGCAGAAAGAAAATTCAAAATATTAACGATACATATAGTGGTGGAGCTCTTATCAATCGTCGTATGCCTATTATTTTACTAGTCAATATCCTACCATCCTCCAATGTTATCAAAGTCATCTTTGCCCTTTTTTCTTACATATAAATTATTGGTTTATCTCTTATATATATGATTCATTTTAATCTTTCGTATATATTGAAAATTTTTAACGACACCTATCTATTTTGCGACCTTTATTGACCTTCTTCTCTCTCTCTCTCTCTCTCTCTCTCTCCTCTCTCTCTCTCTCTCTCTCTCTCTCTATGGGAATTAGTTCTTTGTTGTTTGAAGTAAACTCTGGAAAAGAAAGTCCAAGAATATTTTGCTATAGAATAGGCACTATAACACCATAAATGAACCATATTTCTGCCAGCTTAAGAGCATTCAATTTGCATCTGATTCCAAGAAAATAATTACTAAAATGCTCTAGTTTGTTATTATGAAAAAATATTCTTCTACCGTGCGTAATAGCTATAATTCTGATGAAGAATCACAATGACATAATTATCTGTAGAGGATTTTATATCCATAGTTTCATTTTCTCTGGTAAGTGGACATAAATACGACATAAGATTCTGTATTTATTCTTAACATTAGCTTTTTTCTCAGTTTATGCAGGTACTTTTTTGTATGAATATTTCTTTATCAAAAGTAAATAAAAGGGTAATAAGGAAGGGCACTGGAGGGATAGCGAATATGGAATTAGTGTTAATCTAGAAGTTTAATGTGATCTTAGAGGACCGCTGGAAAACTGACCTTAAAAGTGCTTCCTGATTGTAGATGCCTCAGACGTGTGGCTACTTACATTAACTGGGTATATAATTGGTTCTTAACCTGGGGGCGGGGGGGGGGGGGGGGGGTGGGGGGGGGGGGGGGGGGCATCAGCAATTTCCAGGGGAGGCGCGACCTCTAGGGAAAAAATATTCGTTTTTCTATTAACAAAAGTGAGGAACTAATATTCAGAAGTTTATGAAAAAATGTTAAAGTATCGTCTAATGACGCTAGTATCCTTAAGTCTACTACTCTAATTGGACTCGTTGGGCTTAGCATGTTTTGTAACTATCGACCTCCCTTCCTATCCCTCGAAACCCCTTCTCTTTCTCTCTCTCTCTCTCTTTTTTATTTTCCTTTAAATTTGTGAGGGATTTTACTTATAGATTGAAGGGGCCATGGAGGGAAAGACCAGATCTTAGAGGGGGCGTGGCAATGAAAAGGCTGAGAAACACTGGATAATATTGATTCACTTCTCGTGCTTTTCAAAGTAAGTATTAAGAGTATTATTTCCACGTTTGCTGTTTTGTTTTAATGCCTATCTTAGTGAAAGTATTGAAAAATAACACGAGGAGTATTATAAAAGCACTATGAAATACTGGAAATATCAGAATACTTTTTCATTAAGTTATACATTAAATTAATAATTAAATAAATGGATCATCCTTTTCATATCTGGCTGGAGGTTAATATAGACAAAGTCGTCCTAATGCTTAAAGTCACCGATGGTAAAGTATGAAATGACTAAAAGTCTTAGTGTGGCGTGGACCTCCGAATGCGGATCTTCCAACCAGGACGTAGGGATATACAAGTGCAGCTAAATTCGTGACATAAGTTATGTAAAAGTGACCAAATTTGTCATAAAAGTTTCTAATATAGCAGCATTAATATCTAGAAAAAAAAAAAAAAAACAAGAAAACAAATTCATGGTGAAAAGATAAGACATTGTACAAAGGATCATACTTACAATTTTATAGTGCACCGAACTAACAGCTTAGATAGATGGGTAAACATCTAATCGACCAAGTTAGTCATAATCATCCCCTTATCATTTTTGTCACATATGCGCCGTAAGGAAAGGAAATAAAGATCAGCTTGGTTAATGGGCGTATGCTTGCATCAAATATATTTTTACGGACAGTAATGATAGCGCTATTATTGTTTCCATAGTCATGCATTTTAAAAATATGGCATATTGATCGTATATTTCTTCCACTCATAGTAATAAAATCTTGTTATTCACAAACCGTATGAATCACAGTATATGATCATCAACTCTTAGTCCGATTGTTCAAAACCACCTCGTCGATTTGATCGAAATGACGTGGCATTTTAAGGCAGTCCCGATGTCAGCATTGACTTTCTAATAAGTCCCTTTTTCCTCGTAGTGATCTCACACTCAAGACCCTTAAGTCACGAGACAGGAAAACGAATTATGACTCTGTGAAGAAGCTTGGTCCACCATAGTCCTTACTTTTCATGTCTTTTTTTTTTTTTTTTTTTTTTTTTTTTTTTTTTTTTTTTTTTTGTTTCAAAGAATTTCTTTTTGATTTGTTTTAACACATAACGCACATGAAAAAACGGCGTCCACCGAATTACACCGAATTTGAGCACACAGGTACTGTTAACATATTATGGAATATTTGTTCGCGAATCCATTTCTTCTCGTTTACTATTGTCCGTCATTGTGAAGCAGCTCTCTCTCTCTCTCTCTCTCTCTCTCTCTCTCTCTCTCTCTCTCTCTCTCTCTCTCAAGAAAAAGAGAACACCAATTGCTCTCTTCAGGAAGAGAGCAAAATGAAAATCAATGCCAGGAGGTTAAATAAAACTGATCTCAGAATTCCTGACGGAGACCCAAAGAGGCTCCAGGAACAGTTCGGATGCTGCATGGCTGCGATCTCTTCATCCCCCTGAAATACGTTTTTAGAGATTTGCTAACACGGAGGAATCATTTTTATTCAGCGTTTTATAGATAGTGCTATTTTATTACAGACAAACGTCAGGTAATCCGTGTGATGATAATTATGATAATAGTGCACACACATACTCACACATACATACTATATATATAGTATATAGATGCATATATATATATATATATATATATATATATATATATATATAATATATATGGTCGCGTATCAACGCACACGCTTTTGCAATATATGTTGCGATCGATATGAATTTGTTTGCTTATAACTTTACGAAAGTAAAGTATGCAAATGAAACGAAAAGTCAACTGTTAAATAAACCTCTTTATACAAACGGACTATGCATATTTTTGTCTAGAATACTGATTCCGTAATTACCGAATAAAAAGCCGTCGTTCTGTTTCTTTCAAAAGTTGCTGAAAGAAAAGTAGGAGTTATTGTGTACTTGAAATAAAGATTTTACTATATTGGGCTGACACGAACGCGCATTTTAACTTAATCAAATTGTAACTGGGAGACTCCCACACGACGATTCTTCGTCTCTGATGTAAAGGAAACTTACATTAGTTCTCATTAAGTGGCAATGAAACGGCTTACAATTCCGGCCGCGTCTCCCTCCACGAATGCTACCAATTTCCAGGACTAGGCCTCTGGCGACTCCTAATTTGAAAGGAAAATAAGCTGGGCCGAGGGAAAAAAATTGTTCGTTTCGGAATTACGGCCGAAAGATAAAAAAAAATTCCTCTCATTTCGGAACTTTTGGGTGTGTCCTTATTTGCAAAGAAAAGGCTTGTGACCCGTGAAAATAAAAAAAAAAAAAAAAAAAAAAATAGATATATATAATATATATATATATATATATATATATATATATATATATATATTATATATACTTATACATATATATATATATATAATATATATATATATAATATAATATATACTATATATATATATATATATATATATATATATATATATATATATATTTGTTTGTAAATGGGGGGATTCTTTCCCCCATTATTCATAAGGTAAGCGTGACCACGAAACGGGAGGCAAACCACACACAACATTACACACACAGCCTCTCTCTCTCTCTCTCTCTCGGCAATCCCTCTCTCTCTCTCTCTCTCTCTCCAAGGAATCTCTCTCTCTCTCCACCTCTTTCTCTCCATTCTAACAGGTAATGAAAATGAGAGAGTTGCATCATAACACTAACGTTTATTAACAACTAATAAATAAATCAATCAATCAAGTAATCCAGTCTTACAGACTAACTCAAAAAACCCCGTAAATGTAACATGTCTGGTCACCAAAAAAGTCTACACCCCTCTGGGAATTCTTTGTCCCCCGGCATTCCAGAACCGTCTGTTTCAAAGATACAGAACACATCCCGTAAGTACACACACAAGATTGACAGAGAGGTTTAAATATTGGATATCATCACAAAAATGTCAAACAGATAACAAGCCACTCTTTGGCTAAGGCACTTCAACACTTACCCAAACAACCGGACACTAAAACATTGTTAATAAAAAACTCCCCCGGCGAACGCCACGGCATCTTTGCCTGTGACTTGAAGCCCTCTTGTCAAAATCCTCCCATAGGCTTGGGTATGACACTTTTAACAGAAAGAGGCGCACGCGCACATACGAACACACAGTTCGATAGCGCCTCACGGTTCTAGCTGCATCCAGTTTCACAAAGGCACTTTGAGAAGAGTTCATAAACTGTCGTGCATTGACTTGTTGAACTAAGCATTTTTATCTCACGCCATCCCCAGAAACTCATTCATCAGCTACTCTCAGGTCGTTACCTCTACACTGTTCTCCACATTCCATAGGTCACAGGGAACACATGGACAATATATTATTAATCAAAAACCCTAGGCCTTACAGATAGTTCAGCCACCTAATATGCTAGCCCCCGCCTAGCAAAATTGCTTATAACACAAAACGCTGGCCGGCTTAAAATAAAATATAAGTAAAACTGCACGTCCCTGGCATTGTAAAATAAAGTCTTATCACGCTTTATCTCCCAATAACACAAGATGCATTTTCTCTCATATTTTCTGCATTTCTTGAATATCCCTCTTTGCTTGTCTGCAAGTAGCTGCACAGACAGCAACAGGCTATAGCAGGCTGTAGCAACTGTAGGAAGACGGAATGCCTCCCTCATTGTAGAAGACTTCTCACGGCTTCTGCAGATCCCCAAAAAACACGCTGTAGGACTCTCTTGATCACCATCATGGGAATTCTTGTAATCACCCTGGGCAACATGGCAGCAACCTCTCTGCAAACGGCTGGTGGACGTCTTGCTGGCGTCGGGGAACGACTTTTGGTGTTAGTATGTCAGTCAAGTCACTGGTCAATCTAAGAAAATTAACCCAGACATACTACTTCTATCAAACAATGATCTCAAAAAGTCAGAAATACTAACTGAACATCTCCCAATTAACTCCCTTTAATATGATTACTAAATCATAAGTCATCATCATAACTCTCAAAGAAAAAAAAACATCAAGTTCTCCAACTCAACTCTCCAAACTCACACATCAGCACACACACAACTCAGAAATCACAGCAACTCCACGGAATTCTGCACTCACATTTCAAACTCGAATGTGCTCACAAGAAAAAAAAGAAAAAAAAATCGTAATGAGCTCAAGGAAAAAAAAAAAGAATCACGTAACACACCCAGACCCAAAAATGTTCTCTCAAGCTCTGATATCTGAACAACCCACAAAATCAGTAAAAATCTCCAACTTTTAACAGCAAAAACCCCTTTACTGCTCAATAATTAATTACAAAGAGACTTAATGTCAAACTCCCATTTACGTAAGCAGCAACCCCAGAAAAATCACATCTCCCGGTAAAATCAAATCTCCCGTCCAAAAAATAAATGTTACTTAAGCTCAATCCCCAAATTATATCTCTCAAGGAAAAGGAAGAAAAATAATAATAAAAAAAAAAGGATAATCACAAGAAGATTTCCCCAATCACAAAATACATAATACATGTATAATATGCATAACTCCCGCGTTTTTCCCAAGAAATGCTCCATGTAAAGTTATGGAATTTGCCAGAAAGCAAACTCTCACACATGCGCTTTCGTGAAATGCTATTTTCAACATTTCCAGATATTGCGAAAAATTCTGATCTATCACCATCAGAGGAAAAAAGTCAGCACACGGCTCATCACATCGCTTGTCAGCAGAAAAATCGCCTGCGGACGCATGTTCTAACATCGGCATAAAAATTGTCCAGTAAGACACATAAGTTTGGAAACTCATGATCCTCTAGAAAAAAAGGTCTAACTGACACATTTCACAGAATTAACTCCAGGATATGACTAATGTGTTCAAAAATTTGTCTCGAAGACTTATTCTCTCAACATGACTTTGCCTCAAATTATATTTCTCCAAAAATAATACACTTGTGAACATAAAAAATGCACACATTTCCAAATGACTCGTAATGCAGTAATGCCACTCGCCTCTAAATAGTCACGAAACCAAAAAAGAGAACCACAGAAATCTTCTCTTGTCTCGAAAAAAACTCCCATAACCACAAAAAAAAGGTCACTCGCCAAAGATTAATTCCAACTCCATATATTTCACCATATTAATAATAACACCACTCTGGTTATAAAAATATTTCCTCCATTTGGTTAAAAAACCAACCCCATTATATAATTCTCTCTTATTTCTCCAATAGCCACATGTCAGTAAAAAAAAGACACCACTCCGGGAATAGAGAATAATCACCTCTATTTCGGCAAATACAAAATATTTACCTCTATTTCCCCAATAACTCCATGTGGAACAAAACAAGGCTCAAAATAAAATATATCTCCAAAAAATGTGCACTCAAGGCATCTAACTCACACACTCACAAATATTGCCCCATAATCTCCAAATATGTGTCTCCATTTGCAACAAAGATGGCTGCAAAATAATTGAACTAAACATAGCTCTCATCACATTATTGGCAAATATCAACAATGGCCAAAAATATATCTCCCATATAACTCCAAAAAAATAAACCTCCAATTAGCTCTCCAAAATATATATCTCAAAATATAACTCCAAATAAATATATACCTCCAATTATCTCTAATATATCTCAATTATATCTCAATTATAACTCCAATTCTCCAGAGAATAACTCAATGTTATAGTCAAAAACTATAAAAACTCTCTCCATTTAGCATAACTGCTAAAAAAAAGGCAAAACTCGGCAAATAAAACTGTCTAGAAAATTCTAGAAAAAATCACTAATGTGCCACAAGTCATTATAACAGAATTCCCAACTCACAGTGTCTAAGCCAAGACTTCTCCATATGCACTACGACATAAGTCACTAGAAAACTAAACAAAGTTTCCTATCTCTCACAAAGTTGTCACAAATACAACTAATGTATTGTGCAAGAAAACTCACAATTTCTGGAACACAAATATCCAGAGAAAAAATGTAGTGCCATTACGTATGCATTCAAAACGTGCAAAAAATTCTCCCATATATTTCTCTATAGCATCAAATAGCTGAAACACAAACACGTTCCCGAACAATGACTCTAAGTCATGAACTGAGATAATATTCACACTAACTGGAGAGAAAAAATAAATTCAAATTCACCCTTGGTAAAGAAAACTTGTGTCAGCGATGGCTAATTTCCAAAAAAGGAGAAAAGAAAAATCAACGGCCTTG
>NC_061107.1:17927493-17936043 GCF_015104395.2 Macrobrachium nipponense | reverse complement strand
CCCCAAAACAGCGCATTGCCAAAGGATTCCAAATGATTTCTCAGTGAATATAACGAGACCAGTAATTTAGAGATACTGATTCCAACAAATAGACCACAGAGGAAATAAACCACTATAAATACCTGTTTATATGGTGGACAGAGTATGCTTGTTTTACTCTAAGACTCAAGAGAAAAAATCCGTTGACTATGTAAATATTCCGCAACGAGTTAGATAAAATTTTTTAAACTATATTGAGATTATGAGAAGAGAGAACGGCAACGATATAAAAACAGTTTTAATTACTCAATTAACATACCAGTCACTATAAATGAAAAGCTTGAGTCTCCGTAACTGTGAATAGGTTTTTGTTTGCTTGAATTAGAGGGAAGCTTGAAAAATTCTGTCATGGAATCTGGAGGATCTGGACCGATTGCAATGGTAAAGACTCCCTTCCTCTTACCTTTATCATGGGTCACAGAAGCAGAAGCTGGCCACGTTATGCAATGCTCCTTGCAGTGGATAAATATCCTTTTACAATCTTCTAAAAGTGTCTCAAGCACCGCGCTATGACATGTGCTGGAAAAAAATGTCGATTGATGGGAATTAGATAAGTATCATGGCATGTTATTTTACAACTACAAGTAAAGGCTAAATTTATCAAGTAACTTTAAAGCGAACTCAATTTTTCAAGCGATCTCTAAAAGCTGTTATTTTTTATCATTAATAAAAAGGGTTCTTGATAAACTACATTAAATCAAGGATAAGGGACATTCCAGTCTTACAAATATTTTAATTGGATCAGAGAGGTTACTATTTATGTATATTTTAGGTTACGTTAAGTACTAATTACATGTTTTTACATTATACATCATAAAAAAAGAAAAATATCAAAACAACTGGTATTTACATCAAGTAGTTATAAATTTACATACTGTATAGTAGATATAAACAATTTACAAATAACTAAATTAAACGAGATTTAGACTAACTCAAGAACAAATATGTTAACGGTATACATTAGGCAAGGCCATTGCCGCTTCTTGAAGAACAAATATATTAACAACATTTATTAGGCAAGGATATTACCACTTCTTAGACTATGTCATTGTAATTTGGTGAGAGCAAAATCAATGTATGTAAGTTATATTTATATTAATAAAATCAACCATTCGAACTCAGGCATGAAAACCTTCACAGTACAAAAACTGAGCAGACACTTAACTGAAAGGAGAACAATTTCAAACTCGTACTCGAAATACTGGCCCGTGAACACTTTTGACAAACTTCCTTTGTATAGCGTTTTCAATAACCTACGGTCAAAGCAGAATTTACTTTTGGCAAATGATAAAAATCCTCTCTCATTTCCAATTTTTTGTTCTATTGACCCAAACTGCATCAAGATACCCCATAAGAAACAATAACATACTGTTAAGTCACTGTCCGTGGTCTACTTGGAAAATTCAACATTAAGACATTTATACAAAATTCGACATTAAGACATTTATACAAAATTCAACTTTATGACATTTAAAAGCAGTCTTGTGCTATGTTGCAAGAGTTATAAAACTCTTTTTGGAAATACTACAAAACAGGTCATAAATAGATGCAAAAGTTAAGCAGGCGTAGGACATATTCCTTTTCTCTCCATTTATCTCACCAGTCATGATCCTTAAGTTTTAATATATTTAGTCAATGGTTAGTGGTAATAACACCGTGTACTTATTTATACAGAAATTCTCACTCAACGTTTCCAATAAATGATCTGTTAATTCTCCATATCTTTTTCCAGTTGTAGAGAGGACACTGCTCTACAAACTTCGGTGTTAGTCAGTACAGGAAAGCTGTACTATCCAAAACACCGAAATGGCAATCGAAAAAACACCATCAGGACCATTAAGCACATTCTCGTAGTAAAGAGCATTAAATAGAGAGTTTATCCTCACTTTGCAATGATATACACTCAGTCCGATATTATTTCTAACTTTTGGATAATTTCCAAATCCTCCCCAAAATACTTAAAACATCTCGACAACGTTTTCAGTTTACAACAATTGCATATTCAGTTTCCAAATCCCTTTACCTATCTTACTCTGATTAACCCTTACTTTTAAAACCACCATACTGTGATCAGAAAAATTTGAATAGTATAGTTTGAGAATCCACAATGCCTTTGAAAAAACCTACAGTACAGATTCTGTCACTTCGGGAACCATATCCAACTAACTCTAACATAGCTATATTCTGGAATTCCAGATAATCTTACAATTTTAATTACTTGACGGCAACTAAGGCCTTTCATATCAAATTATTGTTAGCACCACTACAATCTCTTTTGGTTGTCATACAATTACAATCTCCACCCATGATCACCGAGGTTGAGTTGTGATTTAAAAAAAGAACAGTACTACATTTCGAAACCCGCCCCCCACTCTCTCTCTCTCTCTCTCTCTCTCTCTCTCTCTCCTCTCTCTCTCTCTCTTCTCTCCTTACCTGTTCCATCTTGCAGGAATAAACGTTAACGACAGGAATCATACAACCATCATACAATATTTTTACACCCAAGATTCGCCCATTTTCATCCACTGGAATTTTAATCTCTTTTGCTTAGAAATACAAATCAACGTACCAACCTTCAAGAGACCAGTAGGATTAGAAACGATATAAAAAACTGCTTACATACTCCAGTTCTAATAAAAGTTTCATATTGCGTTCCTGCAATAACACAATATTAATTCCATAATATTTCATCACGTGAAAAACTTCCATTAGTTTACCTACATCATGCAATCCGCTGATATACATTCAAGGTTGCGATTTTTAAGGACACTGTCTACGTTTTAAAGATAACCACAATATTTTCCCCACAGCATTTTTCCCTACAACTTTCTCTGATTTCTACTACCTCCGTTTCTCTTGAGATAAGGATTCATAGTTTGTCTGTTTGTTTTGTTTATACGGGTGTTTTTGCGCTGAATGGAACCAGTGGTTATTCAACAACGGGACCAACGGCTTTACGTGACTTCCGAACCACGTCGCGAGTGAACTTCTATCAACAGAAATACACATATCTGACCCCTCAATGGAATGCCAGAGAATTGAACTCGCGGCCACCGAGGTAGCAGGCAAGGACCAAACCGACCACACCACTGAGGCATATAGTAAATTTTTATTTCCATACTTTTCCTAGGTTTCAATTCCACTTTTCTTCGGTGATAACTTCTCGTGTTTGGGCATCCACACCAGTAGGAGAATTTTCATCTCCACAGTCTAAAATGACATCCAATGACTCATCCTCCCGGTGTACCGATGCTTCCAACCACCATCTCTTGTACTTGTAAGCCTCCACATTATTGTGTATACTTTCCACTGTCGCCTTTATTGGTTGCAGAAAACGAAACATTTTCCTCTACTAGAGTGCCCGATTCCGTTTCTCGTACGGACTCTTCAAAAACTTATTTTGTTTCTACAGAACGTTCAATGTCACGGTAATCCGACAAACGCAGAAGCTTGCACGTGTTCTACCTGGTAGCAATTTTTGTTCAACAACAGTTTCCACACTGAATAACGTATCTCCTCTGATTACCACCTGTTGTGTCATTTCTCTGCACTCATTCCTTACTTCGATACTGGTCCTTCCTCGGTAGATAAACACAGGAAATCGTGTCCGTCACGCAATTCACAGCCATATGACCAACTATTCCACATTTATAGAATGTCTGTACTTGGCCCTGATACAGAAAGGCAATCGCATGTCCACAAAATAGTCACCGAAGAAAGAATGTTACTTTACACGCCCATCTTATCAGTACGAATATCATTCAATAAACTTTTAGCTTTCCCATAGGAAAAACGATTGTCTAATGAAAAAAAAGAAAAAAAAAAAAAAAAAAAAAAAAAAAAACACTGATCCATATCGGCTCGAAACTCATCTTTCGTATCAAACGGAGCATAGCGAAAGGGAACATATTTGCAGGCACTGCACCGTTTTCACAATACCAAATTCAACAAGCTTGTCACAAAGCTTCGTAACGAATTCTTCAAAAAAGCAGGCGATCTTGAAATTTCACTATATACCTGTTGTTGGTCATTTGCTAGAATCCCACTAATTTGTCAAGAATTACAAAGCACGCCATCTCCTAACTTGGGCGAACTGAAAACTGTAAGTTCAATGGAATCTGTCCTCAAGGTATTGTTATCTACACTTGCACACACAAAACACAATTCTCCTGATGGGTCAACTGTAACTGCCTGTGAGGTAGTTAGGACAAGGCTTGGTTATAGGCGCAAAAGCGACCAAAAACGCCCCCGTACTCGGTGAAGGTTAAAAGACTAATCTACTAATTATATGAAACAGCTGTCGAAATCGAACTTCCCTTTATAGTTTCAGATAAAGTCATGATTAACGCGATCAATGACTTTTTGATCAATCCAAGTTGATTAAAAGCTACTTCCTGGGTAATTTCATCAGTGTAAACCATAACAACACTAATAAAGACATTGGCAATGACTACTGACTGAGTAATTCAAAGGCCAAGCACTGGGACTTATAAGGTTATTCAGTGCTGAGACGGATGTTGACAGTAAAAGATTTGAAAGGTGTAACAGGAAGAAGGCACGCTGCAAATAACCTTAAGTAATGCAAGTAATGCCTACAGTGCACCGCGAACTGACGGCACTACTCCCCTACGGGAGACAATGATTATTGGTCTATATTTGGGGACAAGTAAAATGCTCAGAAGATACCAGTTGTAAATCATGATTCAATCTGTTTTTTTTTTTCAGTTACTTCAAAATCCACATTTATCCATCATATAGGCCACCAACTGGTAATATGTTCGAAATCTCCCTCAGTTGTGGGAATAATTATTCATTAGGTCATTTTTAAAAATACCGTCTTTTCGAATAAAATTTTACTAGGATCACAAACTCCTGTTTGAAATCGTTCCAAAAGGATTCATAGAATTCTACCGAGGGACCACCTTATTTTTACCTGCCACGCTAGGTTATCTACACTCTGATCTTCCGCGCGTCTGCTGTTAATATGTGATTTTCTGTTTTCCATAAAACTGCCGATTAATTTTATCAATATTCCATTGCAATTCACTTTTTGAAATATGAGATCCTCTTTAACTTTTACTAAAAAGTTTATTTTTCTCCAGCAAATATGCAAACGCTTTTTCCTCTTTAATTTACCGTCAACATTGGCTCTTATTTTCCTTCCTTCACTATCATCATCTTAGATTCTATGAATTTTCACTTTTAATCAATTATTTTAGGCTTTTGTCTGCATTCAACTCGATTTCCCCATTTCATCTTTTAACTGACAACTCAAAATAATCAGTAACTTACTGTTTTGTGATGAATTTTGCTTTAAAAACCTCACGAAAAACAAAGATTTAAACTGTATTTTAGCAAATTGCTTCCGCCATCTGATATTGCCACATTCACCTTCATTTTATTTTTTCAATATCGCTTCATGTTTATCTTGAAATTCTCTCTCACAACATCCGTATCCAAAACATAACTGAATTTCCAATATCCTTTACCTAACGATTCAACATTTTTCGGTTTTAATGGTAGCTTCATTGAACGATGATAAGTCCAACTCACAACGAGTGTTCCAAATATCACTTACAAACCTATGTAACCTTGTACGTACCAGAGTTATCTTTTGCAAATGGTTACCCCACGTGGCGATGCACGACAAACCAAGAGATTTTCAATTCTTGGATTATTTTTCAAGGCATAAAACAGATTGCCATAGGATATCATTATCTAAATTTAACGTTCCAATTTCCCTTATTACAATACGACTTACATTTCTTTACTGGAAACATTTTATCTTCATTACGAAGCTTTCACCTTTCTTTCTCTCTGCTACTTCCCGCGGGGGATTTGCTCATTAATTATCTGAATTTCAGCTCATGAAACAAGATAATGAACACTCATTGTAGGGACTTTTACATAATTTTCTACATTCAAAACATGAACGATTGACGATTTACTCATGACGGTATCAATTCCTCTTTTTAAGATAATAAGAATAATAATAACTCTACAATATAATTCTGTGTACTCTAGTTTCCCCTCTCTCTTTCATATTGCATTCTTAAAACAGATAAAATGCCACGTTTTCACAGAAATATAAGGATGGTTAATTTTATTTGCTTGTTTACTCGAGTAGATTTCTAGTCACTGTAGCTGGTATCTGTAATTTGATCCATTCTCTTTCAATAACTTCGTTTTTATTGTTGGACTACCCCTCTTTTATTCAACCCTTTCACTGGGTTATCAATTTTTGACTCGCCTTCCCATCTTTGTGTAATTTTAGCACCAAAAATTGGAAAAGCTCTCTTTTTTTTTTAAATCAAAATATTTCTTATATTATCTTCTAGCATTCTGTTTTTAAAACTGAATATTATTTTCACCTGGAAGCAAGTTATTCTGCAAGATCAGAAAATAGAAGGAAATGGCGTAAAAATAGGAAAATTTAAAATCCTGTATGCAGCATTCTCGTGTCTTTCTTCGCGACAATAAACAACTTATAAGATTATTTAGGTCTAAATCAAAATGCATCAAAATATGACATAAAAGTGGTTTCTATACTCATTGGTTACTAAAATATCGTGGAAAATGGAAAAATATAAAATAAAATACTACTTTTGTATATCTATAGTAGGAACCATAAGCGTCCTTTGTGGTCACTAGTACTTACAAATATAATATATATATATATATATATATATATATATATATATATATATATATATATATATATAGTATATATATATATATATATATATATATAATATATATATATATATGTATATATATTATATATATATATATAGAGAGAGAGAGAGAGAGAGAGAGAGAGAGAGAGAGAGAGAGAGAGAGAGAGAGAGAGAGTACTGTATTCACATTTGACACTGGAAACGCTTTATAGATAATTATGTGTCGTATACCCCGAAACAAGGGATGGTACACAATGTGTAGTTTGCTTCCTTCCACAATCTCCTTTACTTTTGTGAAATTAATTTAGCAGAATGGAACATACTACACATTGCGCTTGTGATTTTTGTCACTAAGTTGTGATGGAAAATGCCTCTCATTCAGTCTTGCATCCATAAGGTTTGAAAGGGAGAGTGAGTTAAAATGTCAGAGATCAGCTGACGAATATAACACTTTTCCTCTGTAACTGAAACTCCCTTACTGAGAATAACGTTAAATAACTGTTGCTGAAAATTCCTGCTGAGAATAAACATTGTTGCTGAGAATTCTTGCTGAGAATAACGTTAAATAATTGTTGCTGAGAACCCTTTCGGAGAATAACGTTAAATAATTGCTGCTAATTCTTGCTGAGAATGACGATAAATAATTGTTGCTGAGAATTCTTGCGGAGAATAACGTTCATAAAAATTGTCGTTTTACATATTAAACAAATATATTGTGTTAATAAGTCTTAATTATACAAAATAATGAATTCACATATCAAAAATCAAACCCTGTTGTTCGACAGGTAGGATATGGGCTTTACTACGTCTAACACACGTAAACAAATTTGGTTTTATAAGGCAAAGAATGCATCTTCCCATCAGAAAACATAGTTATGTATCATAAGTATATCATTACATGATATGGAAATGATGCAACATACGGAATTCTTTTGAGGAGCTCGGAGTTGTAAAGGGAAAGTAATAAAAAAAAAGAAAACAGCGATCAGCTGACGAACATAAACAAACGCGCGCTCTCGTTATTGGAATTCCCTTGCCGGAAATAAAATTAAAACGGAAGTAATTGTTCTGTTGTATATCAATATATATATAAAGTATATATAATATATATCTATATTATATATATATATAAATATATTTATATATATATATATATATATATATATATATATTATATATATATATATATATATATTACCACAGGGTAAACAAACCTCCCCTTGGGCAACAAAACATCTTGCCATAATAAAACACTGTTATATATCATAAATCCTTCATCACGTAAAGTGAAAATGATGAAAACAAGAACATTTCTTTGGAGGAAGCAGTTACTGTACTTTTCATTCGCTCATTTCGACCGCATAGTAGTACCTAAATTGTCAACAGATGGCAGCAATATAAATGCCAATACCCCGGTAGCGCAGGGGAGAATGGGAAATTTGGGAATTTTTTTTTTTTTTTTACTTAAAGTGGAGAAAAATCGCCTTTCGCAGCTAGATAGTACATATCGTACTCTCGAACGACTATAGTCGCCGTCCACATTGAAGTCGTCGTTATTAAAAGCGCACCTCGGAGTTTTATTTTCCCGCAGGGTGAATGACCGAGCGGCGACATAGCGGTCACCGATCCTGGACGGCGGCCACCTTCCCGAAAAAGTACTTGAATTCGCTGCCACGAGCATCAGACAAGAGTTGGGGCCCATCCTGGCAGCACACCGAGACCTTGACGTTCATCTCGTATTAAGTGGCATCTTCTAAATTACGAAATAATGGTATAATTCAAGCGCTGTTTCAGGAAGTGGCCGCGTTCCGGGAGAGCTGGCCGCTATGTCGCC
>NC_061107.1:17904993-17922493 GCF_015104395.2 Macrobrachium nipponense | reverse complement strand
GTTATTATATTCGTGTTATAACAGCAATAGATGTAATAATAATAATAATAATAATAATAATAATAATAATAATAATAATATAATAATAATAATATAATAATAATATTATATAATATATAAAAAAATAATCAATAATATGGTAATACAGTAATATTGGTTAATAATATTGAATAATAATAATAATTATAATAAAATGTGTACTCTCCATGAAAATACTCTCGTGTATAACAATCATGGATGTTATTACTAATAATAATAATAATAATAATAATAATAATAATAATAATAATAATAATAATAATAATAATAATAATAATAATAATAGGAGTATTGATAATATTATTAATGATAATAGCAAATAATAATGATAATATGGTAATATTAGTATTGATGATGTTGACCATGATAACGTTCCATCATCATAATGTTTAGTCATTAAAATAATCATCACCAATATCATATTAATAATCAAACACAAAAAAAAATAATAGAAAAATAATACTACTACACTCACTACTACTTCTCTAAGAAAAGCAAATATTTTAATCTGTAATCACCATGAAAATACTGTACATCCGCTAAAGAACTTGAAATAAGGGGAGGTGGGGAATGTAAACTGTGCGGTGATTGGCCGACACTTACGGCCGCCTTCTTATAGGGGAAAAAATGCTGATTTGCTTAGAAACTGACTACCCGCTTAGTGACGCGCGCTCTCATTGGCTCACTCTTGAGCTGCGCACGTACTTCCTTGTGGTTCTAACTGAGCCCTTATGAGGCTGTAAGCTCCGTGCGACACAACGTTCATTCCTGTAGACAAAATCGATAATTCCTACTGCTCAAGTAGGGATTTCGACCTTTTTGAAACTCCTGAATAGCATAGAAATGCAACAAATAGACAGAGGAAACGTTGCCAAATCTACTGGTACGCCTAACTCAGTATTGGTGGGGGTGGCGTTTACAACTCTGTGGTTCTGAGGCCCTTATATGGTTCTTTGAATTATTACAGATTTGGAACAAAACAGAATCGAAGGCAAACGAACCAATCTTCCTTGGTGGGCTCCGGAATCCCGTCTGAAACCGGAGAACTTAATTCACTTCTTTCGGTGCTCCATGGAAAACAGTTTCCTGAAATGTTAATAAAATGAGAAGTAAAGCAGTAGTCATTGTGGCTGTAACACTTAACAGCGTTGGCAGACGTGATCAGTATACTATAGTAGATTCACTTCACCCATGCATCTCATGCCCAGCGCCGTTCCTTACGACGCTCCTAATTGGCTGTTGATAAGCCAATTACAGGGCTGGAAACTCTAAGTCTCTCTTGAGAGTTCACATAGGCAGGATATATGTTCCACCTCCCTTGAGGAATACTTTTGAATGAAATATCCCTCGGGAGAAGTGGAACATACACCCTGCCTATGTGAACTCTCAAGAGAGACTGAGAGTTTCCATCCCTGTGATTGTTATCAACAGCCAATCAGGAGCGTCGTAAGGGACTGGCCTAGACATCAGATGCACAGTTGATGTGAATCTACTATAGTTCGTTTACACATTCAAGTGATTCTTAGATAGTCTTTTCTGCTCCGGATTTCCTGGGTCAGAGCGAGAGACATACAATTACTGAGAGCGGAAGAAACAACTTATAACTCTGACAACAGGTAAGTTAGAAAATTACATCTTTTATTATGTGCCGCCTTTGTCTGTCCGGCCGCACTTTATTCTGCCAATCCCCAGATCTTGAAACCTACTGAAGATAAAGGGCTGCAAATTGTAACGTTGACCATCCACCCTCCAATCATCAAACATACCAAATTGCAGCCCTCTAGCCTCCGTAGTTTTGATTTTATTCAAAGTTAAAGTTAGCCATAATCGTCCGTCTGGCAATGATATAGGCCAGACCACCACCGGGCCATGGCCGAAAGTTTCATGGGCCGCGGCTCATACAGCATTATACACAAACCACCGAAAGATAGATCTATTTTCGGTGGCCTTGATTATACGATCTACAGAAAACTCGATTGCGCCGAAGAAACTTCTGCACATTTTTTTACTTGTTTCTTCTCGACGGCGCCAAAGGTCTCAAGTAGGGAAGAAGAAATATATTAATTCTCTCTTTCCATAACTGTGTAAATAGCTTACTTTGTCTCCAGCGTGTATCTAGTTTTATCACTTGTTGCATTCCTGACTGATTCTTTAATTTCGAAAGGGGACGTATCTTTACAATGACAAAATGAACGTTTGTTAAGACAGGTATCTGTCTAAATTATAAAGAATGAATCCATTCGTATGTGAAGCAATATTCTAAGCTTATTCTAGCTCGTAAAAAAAAGCGCGTCTTTAAATGAAAACGTATGGATAACATGAAACATCAAATAGAGTGAGTTCCTTGTTTAAAAATATATATAAAATAATTGGAGAATGTTTCTTATCACGAGTTTCCGGAGAGATGTCTCTGATGTACTAATGATGTACCTAGATGCCTTAAGACGTTTGAAGTCGTTCTATACACATTACTTTTAATAACCGATAACTTCAAGTTGTAGATTTTACTCCTTTACCTAGAAGTGGCAGCCGAGTAGGCCTAACCATTTTCTTTGAACTCTTGATGAAGAGTCTCTGTATACCAAGGCCATCGTTAAGACCGTGTTTATGGTTCCTAGTATATGTAGACACATATTTCTATTTTACTTCTATTTATCGTTATACTGAATTTGTATCCTTATTTTTTTGCGTTGAGTGATGCCTGTGAATAGGTCTCCTTAAGTTGGTGGGGAGGAAGAGCACTTCCTGCGTCGTATTTAATGAGGGCTCTTCTTGCTGTATGAGTGCCTAGGGCAGTCGCAAACGTCGCAAACGTCATATTTTGACCTATTTGTTTATCTATTTATTGTGAGAAATAAATTTGTAAGCAATATCCCTGAAATTCTCCTCCTGATGAGTAATATCGCCGCAATACTCGCCAGTTGCAATAGCAGAGAGAAAGCAATTATTAGAAAAATAGAGAAGACTATTTACAAGTTAAATGCAGCTGATGTAGCAATATCTTCCAATAATAATAATAATAATAATAATAATAATAATAATAATAATAATAATAATAATAATAATAATAAGTATCAAGACGTGGAATTAGAAATAAGAATGATAAAGGATATACCAGTGGAAATTGTACCCATGATCATAGGAACACTAGGCAACATCCCTAGATACCTGAAAAGGAACCTGGAAAATCTAGATACGGAAATAGCTCCAGGATTCATGCAGAAGAGTGTGCTACTAGAAACAGCGCACATGGTGAGAAAAGTGATGGTCTCCTCATGAGGCAGGATGCAACCAGGATCCCCACACTATAAAAACCGCCTAGTCGGGTAGAATGATTGTGATGGACCAAATATAATAATAATAATAATAATAATAATAATAATAATAATAATAATAATAATAATAATAATAATACACAAAGCACTACACCCAAGAGCAAATACGGACAGACTATACATAACACGAAAGGAAGGAGGGAGAGGACTACTAAGTATAGAGGACTGCGTCAACACCGAGAACAGAGCACTGGGGCAATATCTGAAAACCAGTGATGACGAGTGGCTAAAGAGTGCATGGGAAGAAGGACTAATAAAAGTAGACGAAGACCCAGAAATATACAGAGACAGGAGAATGACAGACAGAACAGAGGACTGGCACAACAAACCAATGCACGGACAATACATGAGACAGACTAAAGAACTAGCCAGCGATGACACATGGCAATGGCTACAGAGGGGAGAGCTAAAGAAGGAAACTGAAGGAATGATAACAGCGGCACAAGATCAGGCCCTAAGAACCAGATATGTTCAAAGAACGATAGATGGAAATAACATCTCTCCCATATGTAGGAAGTGCAATAGGAAAAATGAAACCACCACATAGCAAGCGAAATGTCGGCACTTGCACAGAACCAGTACAAAAAGAGGCATGATTCAGTGGCAAAAGCCCTCCACTGGAGCCTGTGCAAGAAACATCAGCTACCTTGCAGTAATAAGTGGTACGAGCACCAACCTGAGGGAGTGATAGAAAACGATCACGCAAAGATCCTCTGGGACTATGGTATCAGGACGGATAGGGTGATACGTGCAAACAGACCAGACGTGACGTTGATTGACAAAGTCAAGAAGAAAGTATCACTCATGATGTCGCAATACCATGGGACACCAGAGTTGAAGAGAAAGAGAGGGAAAAAATGGATAAGTATCAAGATCTGAAAATAGAAATAAGAAGGATATGGGATATGCCAGTGGAAATCGTACCCATAATCATAGGAGCACTAGGCACGATCCCAAGATCCCTGAAAAGGAATCTAGAAAAACTAGAGGCTAAACTAGCTCCGGGCCTCATGCAGAAGAGTGTGATCCTAGAAACGGCACACATAGTAAGAAAAGTGATGGACTCCTAAGGAGGCAGGATGCAACCCGGAACCCCACACTATAAATACCACTCAGTCGAATTGGAGGACTGTGATAGAGCAAAAAAAAAAATAATAATAATAATAATAATAATAATATCTTACTACTTTTAATAAAAAAAATACATAGAATAACTTGAACGATAAACATGAAAGATTAACCTGCAGTAATAATAACCTATCGATATATACTATTTCAAAGTCACTGTCAAAAATCTCATCATAAAAGGTCTGTTGTTTTCCTTCATTGCCGTTGTTTTGAAATGATCAAAATGCTCATCCTTCTGACATCCAATTTAAACACATAATTCTGACTCAATTAGTGAAGTCATGCATCATTTTTAATCTAAGCTCTTGCCACGTGACAAAGGGATGTGCATAAAAGAATGTTTTATTTTGTCGAATTTGTCTCTCATCCTGTGAGAATATTCTAGGATGTATATCATATAAAGAAATATTATGACCTCGTGATGCTTCAGGTAAATACACATCAGAATATTCAGTCATGTCTGTTTTGTAAGGGGTGTCTATATCATTATTATTATTATTATTATTATTATTATTATTTATTATTATTTTATTATTATTATTATTATTAGCCCCCTGGTTTATTCATGGCATTTATGAAATACCTAGAATACTAAAAAAAATAATCAGCTTGATGAAAGAACTTTAACACTCCAAAAATAAGTCCGTGCATTAAACACACTAAAAATAGTAAATCGAAAGCTATCGTATATATATATATATATATATATGTATATATATATATATATATATATATATATATATATTATATATATATGTGTGTGTGTGTGTGTGTGTGTGTGGTGTGTGTGTATAAATTATACACACACACAGACACACACACACACACATATATATATATATATATTATATATATATATATATATATATATATATATATATATATACTATAGTACGTATTATATATATATATATATATATATATATATATATATATATAGTATATATATATATATATATTATCTTTTACATCATGCAAAACAAAGTTGCCTTTTGCTACCAATGCAGAATTTCAAAAGGGGAGCTTTATCCCGTTTAATATTTCCTCCGTATGATGATGTGAAAACTCCGAATCTTCCAGATTCGTGGCTGTCAACCCCGGGGGAGGAGACCAGTGGATGCTGCGGATCCACCACGCCCAGCCCTCGGATGCTGGGACCTACCTGTGTCAGGTGTCCGTCAGTCCTCCCGTCTCCACCTCCATCACTCTCCTCGTCACAGGTTCGTCAGTGGGTCTTTCCTCTTCGGAGGATTCGTAGCTTCGGTTTCATTCACAAATACGTACGCTGGGGATAAGAGCCGAATTCGGCTGTTATTTCTTACGTTTCAGTTTTACGTAACAGAAATATGAAGAAGGTTAATACTATGTGTTTGTTGAAGCAATCACTGTAGGAACTTCATCGCAAATAAGCCAGAGGAAATGCTACAGAGCAGAAACTGCGCTTTTAATAACCGTTAAAATTCAAGACATAATTCACCGTGTGTTGGTCATATGCTAATACGAAGTTGGGTGAGATGGATGACAGAGTTGCAGGAGGACATTTATTTTTTTTTTTACTATCGCATCACAGACAAAAAAAGTATTCAGCAACATCGAGAGTAATGACATTTTGATTTTATTTGCGCCATCAAGTGAAAATAAACCATATTGCAGTCACCGAAATCCTCTACGCAAAGTAAAAGGAACAAGCTGCCAAAATATCGATTTTTATTAAGACTGATTTTATATTGTTTATTGGAGTAAGTGAATATGAACTTTTGTTTTCACGTTGGAGGATAAATTATAACATTGGAAACTTATTATGAAATAGAAAAGTGTAATTTCTGTGAAAAGTAGATTTCCTTTTTATAACTGATTATTTCCTTGCTTTTGGCTGCCTGATCTTTCTAAATGATTATGCTGTATAAAAGGGAAGTGAGAACAAATGAGATAATTCTTATTGCAGAACTTCATCTGTTTTACTTTGATAACAAAATGCAATTACAATTAGCATGGACTTATTCGGTTCAGAATATACGTAACTAACATGCAATCCGCGCAGAGAAATTAAAATTGCTTTTCTGGTAATGAAGGATGATAATGATATTTATGAAACGTAGATGAAATACCGAAGAAATTAAATAGACATTGCGATTAAAGCGAAAATATTTCATACCACGAAAATAATAGATGGAATCGTCCTGAATAAAAACCAATTTTCAGTGATTTTAGGATTAGAGCAATTTTAAAGCATAAAAGCAGCCTCACACACACGATATACATACATACATACATACATACATACATACATACATACATACATACATACATACATACATACATACATACATACATACATACATACATACATACATACATATATATAATAATATATATATCTATATATATATATATATATATATATATATATATATATATATATATATAGTGTGTGTGTGTGTGTGTGTGTGTGTGTGTGTGGTGTGTGTGTGTGTGTGTGTGTGTGTGTGCGCATGTGTGTGCGCGCGCAAGTACGTTGTCAAGTGAAGGAATCATTAATGACTCCTTTGTTACATTTCAGCTTCAGGGAGGCATCGAAACAAAAGAAGGCCGCATAGAGACGACATCAGAGAACCCTACCGTGACCTCCACGGTGGCCCTACCCCCCACTACCCACCTGAGCCCATACGACGGCGGCCTACCTCCCTATGGCGCCGAGAAATCCAATTACTTCCATAATCACTTTATCTCGCTCCTTCAAGGAAGCCTCGAACTGCTCCTCCAACGCCGCCGACGACGACGACGCCCTCTGGAGCCATGGTCTCGACTCCCGTGGGGATGCCCATAGCGACGGCCACCTTTATACGCGAAAGGCAGCGGCCTCCATTCGGGGGTTTACACCTGCACCAACACCTGCACTCATCCCATCAATTTGACTCTGCATGTCATCACAGGTAAGGGGGGTTGGTTGGGGGGAGGATAATATTTCAGTCTGGGATAAGTGAAATCTAATATTATTGCAAGAAAGTATTTGGTTTGATAGGAGGAACGAGGAAAGCGACACAAATAAAAACCTTGTGAGGAAATACGAAGGTTCGTTTACCAGCGATATCAATTACGGCATGTCAGTAACACAATATTATCATGCCTGCAATACATTGCAACACATCGGGTCTCTGTGGCATTGCGCCACTCACGTTTATTCTCCACAAAAATAATGTCTCCAGTTTCCCGAATCCACGTCTCGCGTATTATTCTCCCACGAGTGATCCAAAGGAAGGACATGTCCTCCCCATCTCCGTCTCTCCTCCGTCAGTATCTGATTTACATAGGGAACTCGGTAATTTCCCATAAGGTTCCATTTCTCAATCTATTCTGCGATACGATGATGATGGTGAATTAAGCTTATGTCACCTTTGACAAATAAACGTATAAATATATATATATATATATATATATATATATATATATATATATATATATATATATATATATATATACATGTGTGTATATGTTCTAGAGAAAATCAACATCTTTCAAATCTTTGAAAATTTTTGGTGGCTTCTTAGTAACTTAGACATTCCTGGAAATGAAGACTCGAAGATTTAACAAGGAGCTTAATGCATTTGAAGCGAACGAAGTATTGCGGGAAATTAGAAGATTTTACTGATTCATCTTTCATATGCGATAAAATGTTCAGTTAATATTCGATCGTGGTTTCAATACACTGTGTTAATTCAAATATTTTTAGCATTTTTTGTCCATGAGTAATAACTCTCATGAAGTATTACGGTTGATCCTGTGATTTCAGTTGTTTGACGATGTACGAGTTACCATGGGTAAATAAATGACGATGTACGAGTTACCATGGGTAAATAAAGGACGATGTACGAGTTACCATGGGTAAATAAATGACGATGTACGAGTTACCAAGGGTAAATAAATGACGATATACGAGTTACCATGGGTAAATAAATGACAATGTACGAGTTACCATGGGTAAATAAATGACGATATACGAGTTACCATGGGTAAATAAATGACAATGTACGAGTTACCATGGGTAAATAAATGACGATATATGAGTTACCATGGGTAAATAAATGACGATGTACGAGTAACCATGGGTAACTAAATGACGATATACGAGTTACCATAGGTAAATAAATGACGATGTACTAGTTACAAGAGATAAACAATTGACGATGTATGAGTTATCATGGAAAAATAATTGACGACCTACGAGTTACCATATATGGATAATTGACGATGTACGGGTTACCATTGATAAACAAATGTCGATGTACAAGTTACCATAGGTAAATAATTGGACAAATTTTTTCGAAGATGAAAACATTTTCTTGACGTACAAACGTCATCGATATCTTTTATGTTTACTTTCTGAGTTCCATGGACTCTTTTATTGTAGTTCCGAATTAATTTTTTACAATAATCCATATAGATGGCGACAGTGCTATCTTGAGTTTCTGATCAGTCGGCTTCACAGTTTTTCCGGTATATCGAACTCTTTCTGATGTCCTGAAGATACATTTCAGAATGTTGATTTTTTAATCGTTACTTCATTCAACTTCTCTTTATGTAACCCATTTTGAGGAAATTCATTTTCCTTTGTTCTGGCTTGAAGTGAGGTAGATTTCCAATCGAGGTTGCTTATTTGATTTATTATCCGAGTTTATATATCATATTTGTTTATTTGTGTGAATCAGCATAAATAAATTGGAATTCCCACCGAAGATCATTGCCCCCAATCCTTTAAAAGAACTGCAATTACTTTGTTATGAATACCTATAAAGATTAGTCTTTCTTTCTCATTATATATATTTATATATATATATATATATATATATATATATATATATATATATATATATATATATGCATATATATGTATCATCAATAAGAAGTCGAGGCTATTCCCTATCGTGTAACAGGTGAAGTATGTGTGCGTATGTCATACATATATATATATATATATATATATATATATATATATATCTATATATACATATATATATATATATATATATATATATATATATATATACAATATATATATATATATATATATATATATATATATATATTCAAGGTTTACAAGCCTTTTCTTTGCATATAAAGAAGCACCCAAAAGTTCCGAAATGAGAGGAATTTTATCTTTCAGCGTATTTCCGCACGAACATTTTTTCCTCTCTCGGCCCAGCTTATTTTCCTTTTAAATTAGGAGTCCGCCAGAGGCCTAGTCCTGGAAATTGTAGCATTCGTGGAAGGAGACGTGGCCGGAATTGTAAAGCCGTTTCATTGTCCACTTAATGAGAACTAATGTAAGTTCCTTTGCATCAGAGACGAGGAATCATCTATGGGAGTTTCCCACTTACAACTTGATTAAGTTAAAATGCGCGTAAGTGTTCGCCCCAATATAGCATATCTTTATTTCAAGTACACAGTAACTGCCATTTTTCTTTCAACAACTTTTGAAAGAAACAGAACGACGGCTTTTTATTCGGTAATTACGGAATCAGTATTCAAGACAAAAATATGCATAGTCCGTTTGTATAAAGAGGCTTATTTAATAATTGACTTTTCGTTTCATTTGCCTACATTACTTTCGTAAAAGTTACAGCAAACAAACTCATATCGATCGCAACATATATTGCAAAAGCGTGTGCGTTCAGGTTATAATTGATACGCGACCATATATATATATATATATATATATATATATATATATATATATATATATATATATATATATATATATATATATATATATTATATATATATAGAGCATCTATATACTATATATATGTATATATGTGTGTGTGTGCACTATTATTAATATTTATCATCACACGGATTACCTGACGTTTTGTTCTGTAATAGAATAGCACTACCTATAAAACGCTTAAATAAAAAATGATTCCTGCGTAATGACACATCTCTAAAAAACGTATTTCACTGGGATGAAGAGATCGCAGCCAGCAGCATCCGAACTGTTTCCTGGAGCCCTCTTTGGGTCTCCATCAGGAATACTGATAATCATTTGTATTACCATCCTGGCATTGATATTCATTTCCTGAAGAAGAGCATTGTGTTTTCCCCTTTTTCTTGATAGAGAGAGAGAGAGAGAGAGAGAGGGAGAGAGAGAGAGAGAGAGAGGAGGGAGAGAGAGAGAGAGAGCTGCTTCACAATGACGGACAATAGTAAACGGGAAGAAATGGATTCGTGAACAAATATTTCATGTTATGTTAACAGTACCTGTGTGCTCAAATTCGGTGTAATTCGGTGGACGCCGTTTTTTCATGTGCGTTATGTGTTATAACAAAGCAAAAAGAAATTCTTTGAAACCAGAATAAAAAAAAAAGAAACATGAAAAGTAAGGACTATGGTGGGCCAAGCTTCTTCACTGAGTTATAATTCGTTTTCCTCAGTCTCGTGAATTAAGGGTCTTGAGTGTGAGATCACTATGAGGAAAAATGGCCTTATTAGAAACTCATTGTTGACATAGTGCCTGCCTTTAATGCTACGTCATTTCGATAAAATCTGCGAGCTGGTTTTGAACACTCGGACTAAGAGTTGATGATCATATTATGACTCATACGGTCCTTGAAGTTGATAATTTTGATGCTGTGAATAGCAAGGTTTTATTACTATGACTGGAAGAAATATACGTACAACATGCATTTTTATAAAAAAAAAATATTTGTAGAAAAAGATGCATGACTATGGAAACAATAATAGCGCTATCATTACTGTCCGTAAAAATATATTTGATGCAGCATACGCCCATCAACCAAGTTGATCTTTATTTCCTTTCCTTATGGCGCATATGTGACAAAATGGTAAGGGGATGATTATGATTAACTAGGTCGATTAGATGTTTAACTATCTATCTAAGCTGTTAGTTCGGTGCACCATAAAATTGTAAGTATGATCTTTTGTACAATGTCTTATCTTACCATGAATTTGTTTTAAGGTTTTTTTTTTCTAGATATTAATGATGCTATATTAGAAACTTTTATGACAAATTTGGTCACTTTTACATACCTCATGTTAAGAACGAATTTAACTGCACTTGGATATCCCTACGTCCTGGTTGGAAGATCCGCATTCGGAGGCCCACGCCACGCCAAGACTTTTAGACATTTCAATACTTTACCATCGTGACTTTAAGCATTAGGACGACTTTGTCTATATTAACCACCAGCTAGATATGAAAAGGATTATCCATTTATTTAATTAATAATTTAATGTATAGCTTAATGAAAAAGTATTCTGATATTTCCAGTATTTCATAGTTCTTTCATAATATTCCTCGTGTTATTTTTCAATACTTTCACTAAAATAGGCATCAAAACAAGACAGCAGATGTGGAAATAACAGTACTCTTAATACTTACTTTGAAAAGCACGAAAAGTAAATCAATATTATCCAGTGTTACCACGCCCCCTCTAAGATCTTGACTTTGCCTCCATGACCCCCTTCAATCTATGAGTAAAATTCCATCACAAATCTAAAGGAAAATAAAAAAAAGAAAGAAAGAGAAGGGGTTTCGATGGATAAGGAGGGAGGTCAATAATTACAAAGCATGCTAAGCCCAACGAGTCCAATTAGAGTAGTAGACTATAGGATACTAACGTCATTAGACGACACTTTAGCATTTTTTCATAAACTTCTGAATATTAGTTCCTCACTTTTGTTAATAGAATAACGAATATTTTTACCCTAGAGGTCGCGCCTCCTGGGAAAATTGCTGATGCACCCCCCCCCCCCCCCCTCCCCCCCCCCCCCCCCCCGCCCCAGGTTAAGAATCATTATATACCCAGTTAATGTAAGTAGCCACACGTTTGAGGCATCTACAGTCTCAAAGCATTTTAAGGACAGTTTTCCAGCGGTACTCAAAGTTCACAATAAACTTCTAGATTAACGACAATTCCATATTCGCTATCCCTCCAGTGCCCTTCCTTATTACTCTTTTATTTACTTTTGATAAAGAAATATTCATACAAAAATTTACCTGCATAAACTGAGAAAAAAGCTAATGTTAAGAATAAATACAGAATCTTATGTCGTATTTAATTTATGTCCACTTACCAGAGAAAATGAAACTATGGATATAAAATTATTGAAATAAAATCCTCTACAGATAATTATGTCATAGTAATTCTTCATCAGAATTATAGATATTATGCACGGTAGAAGAATATTTTTTCATAATAACAAACATGAGCATTTTAGTAATAGTCTTGGAATTAGATGCAAATTGAATGCTCTTAAGCTAGCAGAAATATAGTTTATTTATGGTGTTATAGTGCCTATTCTATAACAAAATATTCTTGGTCTTTCTTCTCCAGGGTTTACTTCAAACAACAAACAACTGTTTCCTCCATAGAGAGAGAGAGAGAGAGAGAGAGAGAGAGAGAGAGAGAGAGAGAGAGAGAGAGAGAGAGAGAAGAAGAAGAAGAATGGTAGGAAAAATAAATCGGTGCCGGTAAGGCTTATCAATATATACGAAAGATTAAAATGAATCATATGTATAAGATATAAACCAATCATTTATATGTAAGAAACAAGGCAAAATATGACTTTTGATAATAATGGAAGATAACAGGTATATTGACTGATAAATAATGGGCATACTACGATTGATAGAGATCCACCACTAACTGTCTATAGTTGACAAATATTTTGGATTTTTCTTTTCCCCCCTTCCTTCCGCCTTCCATCTTTTGGTGTGAATGGTACAAGGTCAGTTTTAATCTCCGGGACAGGAAATTCCCTTCAATACTTTACGAACTCAGACAGCCGACGTCTCCGTGTGCGATCTAGCGTTTAGGCTATCGAAACTTCTTATGGACTTAACCTGGTTTTTTTTTTCTGCAAAGTCGAAACTTTCCAGGTATCACTGACACGTTGATAATGAAATACTAAAAAAGTTGAAAAAAACGGCCGTCGACACTAAGGTAAAAACATTAACTTCTGAAAGAGATAGACACATAAAAATAATCTTCATAAAAAACACTCACACAAATAAATATATATACATACATACAATACATACATACATATATATTATATATATATATATATATTATATATATATATATATATCTATATGTTACATATATATATATATATATATTATATCTATATATATATATTATATATATATATATAATATATATATATATATATATAAAGATATATGCCACGAAGGAAAAATAAACGAGGAGGTCTGCAAGATCTTTCGACATTAAAAGTCCTTTACTGAGCAGAGACTGCCATACATACAAGAAAGACAATACAAGAAGATTCGTATAACTTACAGATAGGGATTATAAAAGAGATTAGTACCTAGAATCCGACACCACCTGGAAGATAAGAAAACCTTCCCAAACAAGCATAAACAATGGTGCTATTAAAGGTTAAGACCATCATCTCGGATACAATTTCAAGACAATTAAAGGATTATAGGTGACAGCTATTCAAAAAACTTGGTAAACAAAACCATATTCACAATACATGACAGACATACATTGACAACAAAATTAATAACTCTAAGGCAACTGATTTTTATTTAAGTCCAGTAATTATGTCTTTGAGGTCATTTCTTAAACATGTTACAGATACAAGGGTTTCTAAATTGAAAAAGGCCACGACTAACATTGAAATTACAAAGAAAAGTAAAGGTTGTATTAAAGCAGAATTCTAAAGATTCGTGATAAGACATCTCTTGACCCTTGCAATTACTGAACTATCAATCCAATTATTCGTGGTTGTTTTCACTTAAATGAATGAATACTGCATTAGATTTTTTGTTGCCCAGTTTTTTACAGAATATTTTATGCTGCTTAGCCTTACTTCTAAGCCTTTGCTGGACTGTCCCGAGATAAAATGAGGACAATCCATACATGGAATTTTATATATTTTATGTTGTTGCTTTCCCTCTGGGGCCATTTTTTATAACATTCCTTTTAGTGTGTATTATTATAGGAAAAAAAACAAGGTTCACATTAAAAGCTTTTTAACAATGATTTAATGGTTTTAAAATCCGTTAAAATAAGGCAAACTGAGAATGTTCTTAGAATTTTCTTTCTGCGTGTTACTTACAGTATAAAAAAAAAAACTTTTTGTGGGCCTTTATTATTATAAACAAATGTCTAAATATATGTGAGGATAGCATAAATCTTTTTCCCTATTTTCTTATGTATTCAATTTCTTGATCCAAAACAAATGTGGACTGACAATGCGCAATGCTCGTAAAAACATAGAGGAAAAAAAATTGATATTTTATGTTAAGAGGGTGGCCTGAGAAGACAATAACATACGTTAAGTTGTTAGTCGGTTTCCTATAAATAACGATTTACATTGAAATGGTTCTCTATGTATCAAAAACGTCCTAAGAAAGGGAGGCATTTGTCTTTTTTCTAATTCTAGAGTAAACTTAATCGGGGGGATGGGTAATTGTCTGAAATTGTATCTGAGATGATTGTCTTAAACCTTTAATTGCACCCATTGTTTATGCTTTTTTGTTTTTGGGGAAGGTTTCTTATCTTCCAGGTGTGTTCGGATTCTAGTACTAATCTCTTTAAATAAATCCCTTTATGTCAGTTATAATAACGAATCTTCTTGCATTGACTTTTCTCGTATGTATGTCAGTCTCGTTCAGTAAAAGACTTTTAACAAGTCGAAAGATCTTGCAGACCTACCTTCGTTTAATTTTTCCTTCGTGGCATATATCTTTATTTATGGATTTATCACGTTCCTATTCAGTTTATACACACACACACACACACACACACACACACACACCACACATAATATATATATATATATATATATATATATATATATGACAATATATATATATGTATATATATATAGAAACGAGAGATAGAGAGAGAAAAGAGAGAGAGAGAGCGAGCTGATTATTGCCTACAGAAAGCTATATTCTAAGATCTGTTTTAAAAATTGGCGCACCGATCCTGATAAACGGCCGTTCACTTGATAAAACTTTCCAATTATTTTTATAGTTAATTACGATATCTGAAATAACACAACTTAGAAAGCTTTAATGAAGTGGCGTTCAATTCCCTATCAAGGAAATAGGTACTTTAGGATTCATACAGACAGGCAGGGCATTAAAAAATGAATCATGTCTGTAAGTTTGTGAGCGAATTACGAGGAAAAAAATATCCTCTCATTTTTCTATTAAAACCGAGCCATGGGTACGATTTACTTCAATCAAGGAATGAAAGGGAAGAATTACCGAAGAGTTCGCCGAGGATTGGAGCAATTTTCGCCAGAATGCCAAAAAAAAAAAACCTCGAAAGAGAAAGCGGCCGAAGTGGGAGGCGCCCCTCAGAGCGAATGTAAAACCCTCGAATATTGAGACATACCGGTCCTGAAGGGCTGGGTGGGGAGGGGTGGGGAAGGGGGGGGGGGAAGGGGGGGGGGGGGAGATCCGTGGCAATAAATTACATAATCTGAAATTCAATTTAAAAAGAATTCATTAAAAACAACGGAATTAGAAACGCGCGCTCGTACAGAATTATACGACTCATATCGAGTCCCTCTTCCCGTTTGGGAAGGCGATGGCAGGGGTACTCGGATTGAATTTTTCTCTTATCATTTGGAACCAGGGGAAAGGTGATTCGCCTCGGTAATATTCAGCTGTCTAAGGATTTAGTGTGTGTTTCTTTTAGCTTTTGTCAAACAATAAGCACTGATTCTAAATGCATCTTAGAAATTGTCATATATTATGATGGTATCCAACGAAGGCCAAGGTTTGAATGAGTACTTACAAATTTTCAAAACGATTTTTTTTCCGCCTTCAAAAAAATCTTATAAAATCGTGTTGCCCATCCAGTAAAAAACAATGAATTGTACAAAAGTAAAACATCATATCAATCTCATTTTTAGGTCCCATAAATATAATCAAATAAAGTCTTTTTCAGTCAAAGGGCAGACCCAATTGCAGCTCAAAGGTTCTCTCGAGAAATTTATCTCGTTTCAGGCAGGGAGCAAATTAAGCGACGGTGTGCGTTTGCAACAAAAACTTTGCCGTGTCCTGTTCTGAGGTGAAATGTAGTATTCTCAAAGCATAATAATCTAAAAACAAAAAAAGCAAAAAAAACCCACTTCCTGTTCTCACGATATAAACGTGCAACATGACACGTTAGAGGCTACGGTATTTTCAGATGTACCTTGAAATGTGGATTCAACTTCCTGCCATTGTTAATTGGGCAATCATATATCGGGTGGTTTTTATTATATATTTATATATATATATATATATATATATATATATACATATAAATATTTTAACACATATGTGTATAGTATATTATTTACATATATATATATATATATATATATATATATATATATATATTATATATTTATTATAATAGATATAATATACGGTATGGGATATTGTATATGTTACATACTCATGTATATATAACAGGCCGCATGCATTAATACATACAATGCTAAAGAGGAGAATATCTAAGATAAGGCTTTAGTTAGCTTCACCATAGGATGCAACGATAGCCTCAGAACTCCCGCCACTGACCTACTAAGTCCAAAAATTCTTGCCCTGGGCAGATGTATGTACTTGTAATGTAGAATTCCATCTGGGTGTAAGTTATTTCAAGTAAAGTCAGGCTGATATTCAAGGGTATTTGCAACTTAGCATTTTAAAGTATAAAAAATTTCACGTATAAATTTTCTCATTCTGTGTCAGTGTCCTTTTGTAACTTACTTTTTGAAATTCATAGATACGATAATGAGACACAATTCCAAATTAATAACAACGGGTCAATGTGAGTGGATGCAGAAAGCCTGAAAACAGAACTGGGCCCGTATTTATCAAAGCTCAAGCAAATCCTTAAGAGTACTCTCAACTCATTAAAACACTCTTAAGTTATGAAATTCTTAAGAGAATTTTACGAAGCCTCTTACGCGCTATGAGTACTCCATATCTCAGGCCGAGATTT
>NC_061107.1:17899993-17902493 GCF_015104395.2 Macrobrachium nipponense | reverse complement strand
CCTCAATTTCCCATCCCACCACCCCGCCCCCATTCACGAATCCAGCTTGATAAAATTCCCTCCTTCCCTTCTTAAATCCTATCGCTACTGCCGCTTCGAGATTTCTTTCTCTTTCCCCGTCTTAATGGTGAATTTTACCCAGCTTCTTTCTTCTTCCCTCCTTTGCATATTCATTACCTCTTTCTCTCTTTTCTTTTATTTTTATTCTTCTTCTTGCTATAGGGTTTGTCTCCCACCGCTCTGTTTCCTCTCATTTCTCTCGCATTGTTATGTAACACTTAGAGAAGTGGATGTTTTTTAAATCTAAATTTGTTGCTAAAAATCTGGAAACTATGCTGGATAGAACCACATACTTCCTGGAAATGAAAACGTTGTTATTAAAAGTCGACAGCTGATGCATCTTAGCCTGTATCGTTCGAAGAACAAAAATAACAGGTTTTATGATGCAAAAGGCTGAGAAGTGTACTTGTGACACCTGTCATACGAGACTAAGAGCCAAATAAAAGATTAGCCAAGTGACTCTCTGGACGATGGTAGAGTAGATTTTGGCTTCAGTGGCAACAGATTCACATGTGACGAAGGTCATTTCTGATTCTTAAGAAATTTTGAAAATCTCGGGTGACGCTCCAAATTTAACAATTCCTGTTCACGAATTTAAAAACCTCCCTATATCAAACGCCCTAAGCGTATTGTTGGCATATCACCAAAAGTCCTGATTTAAACAGTCACGCGAAAACAGTCAGTTATGATAACCCATACCTGTTATCTCAGCACATAATTCAAAAGCCTATAACCATATCAAAACACATTTTGAATGTACGCAACACCTGTCAGTTGACATTCTGGTAAAATATTAGATTCCATAGCTGTTGGAAAGTAAATTTGCTGACTTGAATTATAATATGATTTTTCTAGAAGGGATTCAATAGAAAATACGCAGAGGTATGGCACAAATTTAACGTTTGGGTTTTAAATTGAAATTTTTCAATAAACGGGATAAAAAGTTTCATTTTGATTAAATGGTTCGAGGGAGAGAAAAATGTAAAAATTCAAACTCTGTCAATAATCTCTATGGAAACTCCCCTCTATCACCATGCAGTGTTTAATTCTACAAACATCGTTTATTCCACAGGCTGACTAGACTCATTTTCCTTTCCACAATTATCCACCTTATAGTAAGTGCTCTCCTCTGACACTTCACATCTGTCCAATCATAAAGCCCAGAGGACATTACACAACCATATCATTGGCCTATTTTTTCATTAGACCAGTCACTCTCCAGCCACATGTTCTAATGCACCTTTTCTTCCATCATAGTCGTTATTAGCCTCTCTCAATAATTTATGCAGCATTTTAAAGCTTACTTCCCCAACACCGTTCGCTTTGCCTGTCCTGAGATTTGTCTAGGTCCTTAAATAACTCGTCCAGCGTTTCAGGTTCTACTGCTCGTATAATTAATTGTTCCTCTGCCTTGCCTGAACCCAAACTCTTCTTCCCCTACCAATGAAATCCTTCTGTCATCTGTTTTGCTTCATAAGAACTTCAGAAGTTCAAGCACAGATGCAGTGCATTAATATCCTAAAACTATTCTCCTTTTGCATTTTAATACATTTTCATCTATTTATTAATTTACTGTTTTTTTATTCTTAATGAGTGAAATCTCCTCTTTCTGCATATCCTTTTACCTCCTCTAACGTCTTCCTAATGAACACCATATCAACTTTTGTTGATATGGGAATTATCAGATATATGTCTAGATACTTCCCTACTTACAATCACCTGTCTCAATATCGATTTCCATCTTCACAAAATAAACACATCGTATAATAAACCTATTTCATCATGTTCCCAGTCCTAAGAATGCTTACGATTATTATTCTATTACAGATATTCATTTTAAATAACCAAGAACATTACCAAACACGTTACTAAGTCTTCCTCAATCCTGAATTTACTACAGGAGCTCCATACCTGCCAAAAATGTTTAAACTAGTTTCAGAATTTCTTAAATGGATTCTCCGGAAATAGCCGAGACTGAGGCAAAAAATAAAAATAAAAACTCACATGACATCTCATAAAATAAATATCACTTAATGTTTCTTTCCTTTTAGTAATTTGATTCTTATTTTGACGGAGAAAAATAGTAAATATAGTAAAATTAATATATTTTTTAAACAGATATTTACTACTTCGAAGGATTGATGCTCCGAACACGAGGCTTTCCAACAAAATATTTTTTTCGAATAATATGATTATTGCGATAAGTCTAATATGTAAAGTTCTCGAAACGCCTAAGAGTACTCTGTATGCTATGAAAACGCCCCCCCCCCCCCCCCCCCCCCCCCAACAACAAATTGAACTAAATCGTATTTTGTCACCCACCCAAGTCCTGCTACAGTGAATATTTAAAAGCACTTTTTACCCTGGGCAACATTGCATAGACTTATTAGCAACAATGGGCTTAAGCTGTTTACTTTTGATTAGCACTGGAACCATGTGG
>NC_061107.1:17882493-17894993 GCF_015104395.2 Macrobrachium nipponense | reverse complement strand
TCATATAGTTTTACAAAAACCCCATGTATTTACCCTCTCTCTCTCTCTCTCTCTCTCTCTCTCTCTCTCTCTCTCTCTTTCAGCCGTGTTTTTATGTTCTTAGTCTATCTATTGTTCTATGAAATACAATGGATTAGGCTACTAAGAAAAATAACCTCTATCATCTGTTCCAATTTTAGCCATTAACCTGAAAACAAAATTAAACTGTTTTCGACAGGGAAGATGTCCGAAGCCTTTCGTCGTTCGTACTATGTTTTGAATGCCTTTATATTTTTGAGCAATTTTACCTTTTACCAAGAATTGTTTATCACAAACTTCGGACCAAAATAGCACTGGATGCATTGTCACTGAATATTAAAAAAAAAAAAAGTGGTTGTAGAGCTTCCAAAGAAGCTTTAAAGAAAGTTTACACCATAACTTACACACTAATCTACTATCCATCATTGTCTTGTTATGAATCCGTTCATAACCCCTTCCCCTATTGTTGGGGTAAACCTAGCTTCCTTGAAATCATTTGAGATCACTTTCCGCGCATTGCGAACCATAATGCTTCCGTGAAGCACTTATTGGCGGGTTTCTGTTGTTTACCTACTGTTTATACGGGAGTTTGTAGGACAAGGAGAGGAATATTTTTTCTTACAGTATTTCACTTGTTGTGATCCGTGAACTGATTACGAAAATATCATTCTCGCAGTTACAAGAGAAAAACTCCTTTAGAGAAAAACGTCTATTGAATTTAAATGAATTGAATATTCACTATTCAATGTAGATGTAATCTTTTTCTATAGTAGGGAATGGAAAGGAAATTTCATCAGGAATAACAAAAAAGTATTAGAATTATTAGCAATTTCCTCTGCAATTGTATAGAAAAACTTTGGTGTATTAAGAAGCGGAAAAAGGGTTAATAAAGAAATACGAATATTCATTATTCTGAAATAATAATGCAGCATTAATACGGGGTACATGTAAAGCTAAATTATTTACATTGAAATATATTTTGCTGTGCACGATATTGCATTTGAGAAGGAAAGTTGTTTGTACTTTATCATTTCAACTAGTTTAACAGGAAAGAGTTTCTTCTTTGTAGCTTGTGAAAAAATGATGCGTAGCCCTCACTCGCTTTGTGATTATAGTACATAACATAGAGTTTGTATGATAGGAAAACTTCCCTCGCTAGCATACACAGTCTGACTTAGGAGAGGAGAGAAACACGATGTTCCAAATAAAAGATTTAATCTTTATAGAATTGGTGCATTTATGGAATTCAGAGTAGATTCTACCGGCTAGTCTTATTTGTTATCTAAAGTTAACTATATTGCCAAGAATTTAACATTCACAGTAACCTTTATATCCTTACTATCCTGTCATACTATAAGTATATATCATTCTTACTATTGTGCCATTGTTTTATTTTCCTCTAAAACGTCTGCAACGTGAGAAAGCTGCTGTTACAAATTCCCATAAGATCATCGTATATCATTCGAACATATATAAGGCATAAATTACTTGGAAAGAGGATAAACTAACACCTCTCCCCAACCAACAAACAACCCCCCCCACCCCCCCCCCCCCCCCCCCCACCCACCTCGGCACCATCCCTTCCTCTCTCGCTAATACCTGGGACGCTATACATGGAAAATACAGGCATCGCACATTGCCTTTATTGTTTGATATAGTATTTCATGCACTTTAAAATACTTTAATTTACTGATAATCTTAGTTTCTTTGATTAATCCTGACGCACTTGTGGTAATAATAACATAAATACTCAGGAAAAAATCCATTCTAGAAATGAAGTGGTTTTTTCGAAAATTTCTCTGCTTGATTTTTGTATATTTTTTTTCTTCATTACAAATTGTTTCATCGCGTATTGTTTCATTTATAAAGCCAAACAGCTCATAAATCGTTAGTAATTCAACCATTCGATAAATTACATTTTTCATCAATTATGATTCCCTTTGTTACATAACCTAATCACTATTTAAAAAAAAAGCGTCAAAATTCCAATTTCCTAAACTCCAACATACACTGCCAGCGCCACAACCAAACTGCTTATTGGAATTTATTTCTTTTAATTCATTTAATCAAACCAATGACGCGTATTGTTGCCAGTGAATGACTTTAACGAACCCCAGCCAATTAACGCACTTATCTTCATTAGTACTTTAGACTGACAAGTAATAAATATTTTTCAATTATCATTGTCATAAATCTTCTTTGTATTTTCCCTGGGTAACTGCGGATCGGTCGATTCGTATTTCCCAGAAAAAAATTTTTAGTGCCTCTGTGTGTGTGTGTTTGTGTGTGTGTCCTTAAATAATGTACTAATATATATATTGTACTTCTCTATTTTTGACTGCCAATCGAAAGGACTAGTCAGATTTCCGGTCTCAAGAAGTCCCTCGTAAAGCCTTACAGAGACTAAATATTATCAGCATTTTTAGCATTAAATATTAATAGCTTTTTAGGACTAAATATTAATAGCATTTTTAGGACTAAACTAATTTCATAGTCAACACAATACATATTTGCCCTGTACATCTGAAAAAGGGCATTTGTAGAAGAATAACTTGCAAGAACACTAACACAATAACAAATGTGTTATACGTAACTGGAACAGCTGACCTGGCGGTACACAGAGATAGAATTTGATAAAGGCAAAAGGGAAGAACAAAAATGGATACAGCTTTTATTTCTTACTTCTTCGAATGACCTCTTACAGCCTCGTTCTCTGCTATAAATTGGTGCTTCGTCGTGAGGAAATACGTCGGAAATTTGTTTATTTTATGCTTCTCTACTTGCGACGTTTCTATGATCTCGCGAAACGCTGAAACCACTCTTGCTTGATAGGTTCTGGAGTTTAGATGCATCGGAATTAAGGGACATTACACTTTAGCACATATAATCGTTCCTCCCTGTTTGGTATTTTATCAACTGGTATCTCCTGGATCGCTTTATTCTTAAGGCTTCAATGGATTATTCAGTTCCCAGAATTGCGCTAAAGCTCTTTAATGCTGAAACACTCGGTTATTGAAATATTCTGAGAAAAATATTTTTTATTCGGATTCTGGTTATTTTTAAATTTCACATTTATTCATAAAAATGTCACTTAGCTGACGCTGCATTTTAATTCCACGCATAATTAAATGAATAAATATGTATGTATTTTTATTATATATATATATAGATACATATATAATATATATATATTATATATATATATTGGATATATATATATATATATGTATATATATATATAATATATATATATATATATATATATATATTATATATATTATATATATATATATGCAGAAGCTAAGCACTATGTTCTTGTACAGCAACTTATAGCTTTCGGTCACAGCTGATGGTCGAAAGCTATAAGTTGCTGTACAAGAAATATATTTCATAACACAACAGAAGGATTTTACATCACTGTGGATTGTATCCCCATATATATATATCATATATATATATATATATATATATATATATATATATATATATATATATATATATATATATATATATATTGATCGGTGACCATTACCTTATTCTTGCATATCCACGTGAAATGGTTCTTTGGTATAGTTCTGAGTGTGATAAAACATGGCTCCATGATTTCTTAAGATGCCGAACAGTTTATCGGAAATATTCGGGCGAAAGGGATATTCAATTATTGTATATGGTGACTTACTTGATTAAATAAAAAAAATTCGATATCACTTGAGAATTTCAAAGATATCAATGTATATCCTTTTTAATAGAATAACCTTATGAAATAGCGAGATCAAATAGATGACTGCAAACATATTAATAAACACATACATCATAGTAACTACAATAAAACTATTGTTTTTAAAAGGACACCTAAATCGCCTTTGTTAAGAAAAATAACAAGACCATTTATTTTTCTTTTATAATAAATGCTGAAAATCAGGAATAATTCTGTTTGCCTACCAGATATCAATAACCAACCTTTTCATATATGTGCGTATACACACATACATCTTTATAAAATGATGAACTTACTGGAATATATATATATATATATATATATATATATATATAATATATATATATATATTATATAATTTTTTCTCCTCAACTTGTCTTGAGATGCAACAAAAATCAAAGTTCTAAACAACTTATCAAGAAGCAACTACCCGATGAGAGTACTTTGCTGAATTTATTGAAAACAAATGACTGACGAGAGGACGATACGAACATTTACTCCCTCTGAGCTCTTTCCCCTGAACAATTGTGTCCCTAAACCATGTTTGACTGGCTTTAATATTCCACCGTCTTGTTAGTATAAAGTGGACGCTAAAAGGCTATCATATCAATGCCTCACTGGAATCGATGCCCCCCGACGTCAGATAACCGACAATACACACAAGGAAAGCGTCCACAAAGACTGGCACTCTTTAAATATCTAGGTACAGGAAGAGCGTTTGCAAAGACTGGCACTCTTGGTGTATCTACATAGGTATAAGGAGGGCGTCCAGAAAGACTGGTACTCTTGGTGTATCTACACAGGTATAAGAAGAGCTTCCACAAACGCTGGCACTTGGTGTATCTAGGCACAAGGAGAGTTTCCACAAAGACTGCTACTCTTGGCATACCACGGCAGGTTCTCCACCCATTAGTCAAGTACCGTCTTCGTTGAAGAATGGAACTGTTGTTGGTTATAAGTGGACGTCGGCTTTCTTTTTTCATTGATTATACCCCGTTATGAAGTCAAGTGGATCGGTCTCTCAGCGGGTAAGATTCTTTTTACCTGTTCCCACAAGATTGCTGTCAACGTCTTTGTATACTTTTCTGGCGACCTGGTGATTACGCGATTCCATAGCATCTTTTTCGAAATATTTTCCAGAAATCGATACTTTAAGCACATGATAATAATAGTTCCTTATTAGAATATCCGAGGCAGAATATAATACTTCATTCATCCTTTGACAATATGAGTTTTATTCATTTTCATTTCCGTAATAATCAGAGTCAATTTTGTTTGCCAAATATTCCGTTGTGCGTATTTGGGCCTTAATATCGTAATTCGGGGAGAGAGAATAGCCCCATCGTTAACGAGAAGTTTCATAACGTTATGCCATCAGTATTTCTCTGCAAGTGGACTCATTCCGATCTTCCAAATTAAATTCCACGCCGAGTTAGGAAACCCTCTGCCCCATTCACGGGCTTTTTCTTCACGACCGATTTATCAAATGGTCTGTGCGTGCGGATTACAATGATTGGTAATACTGAACCCAGCCAATTATAAAACTTATTTTAATATTGGGTGAATTATTAAGGTTCAAAAATAGAGTCAATTGAACTGGAAAGATATGTTTTTTTGACGCTCTCATGGCAACTTTCATTTTATTGCTGAGAGGATTACGAACACCGATATGATATGACGTCAAAAATACAAATATATCAAGAAAGACAAGTGACGTACTTTTCACGAGAAATGAAGGATCTCTTTGTGAAGCACCTACTGCGATTGAACATAAGAATTGTTTATATATATATATATTATATATATATATATATATATATATATATATATATATATATATATATATATTGTTTTATATATATATATATATATATATATATATATATATATACACTATATATATATATATATATATATATATATATATATATATATATACATATATATACATATATATATATATATATATATATATATATATATATATATATATATAGTATATATATATTACATATATATATGTTTATATATATATATATATATATATAAAATATATATAAACATATATCTATATATATATATATATATATATATATATATATATATATATATATATATATACATATATATATTGTTATATATATATATATATATATATATATATATACTATATATATATATATATATATATATATATAAACAATATATATATATATATATATATATATATATATATATATATATATAATATATATATATATATAAACGAGCTTTTAGGACCAAATGACACTCGTTTAAACAAGTTAAACAAACAGGCAACTCTCTTACCTCTCTATGCCGCTTATCATTCTGCATGAGCTAAAACTGCAAACTGGGCTAATGAATCCTCGTAGATACGAAAAATATAATTTTATTTCCCACATTAGCTAAACATTAAATGGAACAAAATGAATATAAAATGGAGTAAAAAGAATAAAGTCTTACCCCAAGCAAGCGAATGCCCGGCACTTGCACAGAACCAGTACAAAAAGAGGCATGATTCAGTGGCAAAAGCCCTCCACTGGAGCCTGTGCAAGAAACATCAGCAACCTTGCGGTAATAAGTGGTACGAGCACCAACCTGAGGGAGTGATAGAAAACGATCAGGCAAAGATCCTCTGGGACTATGGTATCAGAACAGATAGGGTGATACGTGCAAATAGACCAGACGTGACGTTGATTGACAAAGTAAAGAAGAAAGTATCACTCATTGATGTCGCTATACCATGGGACACCAGAGTTGAAAAGAAAGAGAGGGAAAAAATGGATAAGTATCAAGATCTGAAAATAGAAATAAGAAGGATATGGGATATGCCAGTGGAAATTGTACCCATAATCATAGGAGCACTAGGCACGATCCCAAGATCCCTGAAAAGGAATCTAGAAAAACTAGAGGCTGAAGTAGCTCCAGGACTCATGCAGAAGAGTGGGATCCTAGAAACGGCGCACATACTAAGAAAGTGATGGTCTCCTAAGGAGGCAGGATGCAACCCGGAACCCCACACTATAAATACCACCCAGTCGAATTGGAGGACTGTGATAGAGGAGAAAAAAAAATAATATCTTACTATTTTTAATAGAAAATACATAAAATAACTTGAACAAAAGAAGGTTTTTCAATTAGGGTGACATAAGCCACTGAACGATAAATATGAAAGATTGACCTGCAATAATAATAACCTATCGATATATATTATTTCAGTGTCACTGTCAAATATCTCATCATAAAAGATCTGTTGTTTTCCTTCATTGCCGTTGTTTTGAAATGATCAAAATGCTCATCCTCCTGACATCCAATTTAAACGCATAATTCTGACTCAATTAGTGAAGTCATGCATCATTTTTAATCTAATTTTTGCTTGTAGAATGATTCCCCGAATGAAAATACGTTATTAGATGCACATAATTCAACTAGCTTTATTATTTTGTCAAGCGCCAATGGGAAATGATCTCAATAGGGGAATAATTTTACTCTTAAAAACTAAAGAACGTCCTGCACTAGTACTTTAGTAGACAAGGAATCTACATCAAGGCTTAAAAGTTTTATGTTGTGAAGTGGTATATGTGCTTCTTTGAATTTGTGACAAAAATCTTCCGAATGTTTAATGTGACTGGGATAAAAAGTGCCTAAAAAAGTGGAATGGAGGCCAGCTAACCATTTAGAAATTTTGAAATTGAAAGCTCCGGCGGCACATGAAACGATGGGTCTGAATGAAAGATTGTCTTTGTGAGTTTTGGGAAGGCCATAAAACGCATAATTCTGACTTAATTAGTGAAGTCATGCATCATTTTTAATCTAAACTCTTGCAACGTGACAAAGGGATGTGCATAAAAGAATGTTTTATTTTGTCGAATTTGTCTCTCATCCCGTGAGAATATTCTAGGATGCATATTACATAAAGAAATATTATGACCTCGTGATGAAATCTTCAGGTAAATACACATCAGAATATTCAGTCACCTGGAGTGTTTTCATGTCTGTTTTGTAAGGGATGTCTATATAATTATTATTATTATTATTATTATTATTATTATTATTATTATTATTATTATTATTATTATTATTATTATTATTATTATTATTATTTATTATTAATTATTATTATTATTATTAATTATTATTTAATTATTATTAATTATTATTATTATTATTTTACTATTATTAGCCCCGGATATATTCATGGCATTTATGAAATACCTAGAATACTAAATAAAAATAATCAGCTTATATGTATTGGGGGGTTTTTTATATATATATATATATATATATATATATAATATATATATATATATATATATATATATATATATATATATATATATATATATAATATATATATATATATATATATATATAAATATTATCTTTTACATGATGCAAAACAAAGTTGCCTTTTGCTACCAATGCAGAATTTCAAAAGGGGAGCTTAATCCCGTTTAATATTTCCTCCGTATGATGTGAAAACTTCGAATCTTCCAGATTCGTGTCAACCCCGGGGGAGGAGACCAGTGGATGCTGCGGATCCACCACGCCCAGCCCTCGGATGCTGGGACCTACCTGTGTCAGGTGTCAGTCAGTCCTCCCGTCTCCACCTCCATCACTCTCCTCGTCACAGGTTCGTCAGTGGGTCTTTCCTCTTCGGAGGATTCGTAGCTTCGGTTTCATTCACAAATATGTACGCTGGGGATAGGAGCCGAATTTGGCTGTTATTTCTTACGTTTCAGTTTTCCTTGCAGAGATATGAAGAAGATTAATACTATGTGTTTGTTGAAGCAATCACTGTAGGAACGTCATCGCAAATAAGCCAGAGAAAATGCTACAGAACAGAAACTAAGCTTTTAATAGCCGTTAAAATTCAAGACATACTTCACAGTGTGTTGGTCATATACTAATACGAAGTTGGGTGAGATGGATGGCAGAGTTGCAGGAGGACATTTATTTTATTTTTACTATCGTATCACAGAAAAGAAAAGTATTCAGCAACATCGAAAGTAATGACATTTTGATTTTATTTGCGCCATCAAGTGAAAATAAACCATATTGCAGTCACCGAAATCCTCTACGCAAAGTAAAAGGAATAAGCTGCCAAAATATCTATTTTTATTGAGAATGATTTTATATTGTTTATTGGAGTAAGTGAATATGAACTTTTGATTTCACGTTGGAGGATAAATTATAATATTGGAAACTTATTTTGAAATAGACAAGTGTAATTTCTGTGAAAAGCAGATTTCCTTTTTATTACTGATTATTTCCTTGCTTTTGGTTGCCTGATCTTTCTAAATGATTATGCTGTATAAAAGGGAAGTGAGCATAAATGAGATAATTCTTATTGCAGAACTTCATATGTTTTGCTCTGATAACAATATGCAATTACAATTAGCATGGACTTATTCGGTTTAGAATATACGTAGCTAACATACAATCCGCGCGGAGGAATTAAAATTGTTTTTCTGGTAATCAAGGATGATAATAATATTTATGAAACGAAGATGAAATACCGAAGAAATTAACTGGAAATTGCTATTTAAGCGAATATATTTCATATCACGAAAATAATAGATGGAATCGTCCTGAATAAAAACCTATTTTCAGTGATTTTAAATTAGAGCACTTTAAACTTTAAAGCATAAAAGCAGCCTCACACACACGATATACATGATACATACATACGTGCATACATACATACATACATATATATATGCATATATATATATATATATATATATATATATACATATATATATATATATATACATTATATAATATATATATATATATATGTGTGTGTGTGTGTGTGTGTGTGTGTGTGTATGCGCGCGCGCAAGTACGTTGTCAAGTGAAGGAATCATTAATGACTCCTTTGTTACATTTCAGCTTCAGGGAGGCATCGAAATAGAGGAAGGCCGCATAGAGTCGACATCGGAGAACCTTACCGTGACCTCCACGGTGGCCCTACCCCCCTCAGCCCATACGACGACGGCCTACCTCCCTATGGCGTCGAGAAATCTAATTACTTCCATAATCACTTTATCTCGCTCCTTCAAGAGGCCTCGAACTCCAACGACGCCGACGACGACGCCCTCTGGAGCCATGTCTCCGACTCCCGTGGGGATGCCCATAGCGACGGCCACCTTTATACGCGAAAGGGCAGCGGCCTCCCATTCGGGGGTTTACACCTGCACCAACACCTGCACTCATCCCATCAATTTGACTCTGCATGTCATCACAGGTAAGGGGAGTGGGTTGGGGGGGGAGGGGGGAGATAATATTTCAGTCTGGGATAAGTGAAATCTAATATTATTGCAAGAAAGTATTTGGTTTGAGCAGAGGAACGAGGAAAGCTAGACAAATAAAAACCTTGTGAGGAAATACGAAGGTTCGTTTACCAGCGATATCAATTACGGCATGTCAGTAACACAATATTATCATTGCCTGCAACACATCGGGTCTCTGTGGCATTGCGCCACTCACGTTTCTATTCTAGGCAAATAATGTCTCCAGTTTCCCGAATCACGTCTCGCGTATTATTCTCCCACGAGTGGTCCAAAGGAAGGACATGTCCTCCCCATCTCCGTCTCTCCTCCGTCAGTATCTGATTTACATAGGGAACTCGGTAATTTCCCATAAGGTTCCATTTCTCACTCTATTCTGCGGTACGATGTTGATGGTGAATTAAGCTAATGTCACATTTGACAAATATATATATATATATATATATATATATATATATATATATAATATATATATATATATATATATATATATATATATATGTATGTATATGTGTGTATATGTTCTAGAGAAAATCAATATCTTTAAATCTTTGAAAAATTTTGGTGGCTTTTAGTAACTTAGACATTCCTGGAAATGAAAAACTCGAAGAGTTAATAACGGAGAAATATGCATTTGAAATGAACGATGTTCGGTATCGCGGGAAATTAGAAGATTTTACTGAATCATCTTTCGTTTGCGATAAAATGTTCAGTTAATATTCGATCGTGGTTTCAATACGCTGTGTTAATTCAAATGTTTTTAGCATTTTTTGTCCATGAGTAATAACTCTTATGAAGTATTACGGTTGATCCTGTGATTTCAGTTGTTTGACGATGTACGATAAATAATTGACGACGTACGAGTTACCATTGATAAACAATTGACGATGTACGAGTTATCATAGATAAATAATTGACGACGTACGAGTTACTATAGATAAACAATTGACGATGTACGAGTTACCATTAATAAACAAATGACGATGTACGAGTTACCATAGATAAATAATTGGACAAACTTTTTCGAAGATGAAACCATTTTTTGACGTACAAACGTCGTCGATATCTTTTATGTTTATTTTCTGAGTTCCATGGACTCTATTGTAGTTCCGAATTAATATTTTTACAATATTTCAGTCTAGGATAAGTGTAATCTAATATTATTGAAAGAAAGTATTTGGTTTGTGAACAGAGGAACGAGGAAAGCTAGACAAATAAAAACCTTGTGAGGAAATACGAAGGTTCGTTTCTACCAGCGATATCAATTACGGCATGTCAGTAACACAATATTATCATTGCCTGCAACACATCGGGGGGTCTCTGTGGCATTGCGCCACTCACGTTTCTATTCTAGGCAAATAATGTCTCCAGTTTCCCGAATCACGTCTCGCGTATTATTCTCCCACGAGTGGTCCAAAGGAAGGACATGTCCTCCCCATCTCCGTCTCTCCTCCGTCAGTATCTGATTTACATAGGGAACTCGGTAATTTCCCAAAAGGTTCCATTTCTCACTCTATTCTGCGGTATGATGTTGATGGTGAATTAAGCTAATATCCCATTTGACAAATATATTATACTATATATATACATATATATATATATATATATATATATATATATATATATATATATATGTATGTATATGTGTGTATATGTTCTAGAGAAAATCAATATCTTTAAATCTTTGAAAAATTTTTGATGGCTTTTTAGTAACTTAGACATTCCTGGAAATGAAAAACTCGAAGAGTTAATAAGGAGAAATATGCATTTGAAATGAACGATGTTCGGTATCGCGGGAAATTAGAAGATTTTACTGATTCATCTTTCTTATGCGATAAAATGTTCAGTTAATATTCGATTGTTGTTTCAATGCGCTGTGTTAATTCAAATATTTTTAGCATTTTTTGTCCATGAGTAATAAGTCTTATTAAGTATTACGGTTGATCCTGTGATTTCAGTTGTTTGACGATGTACGATAAATAATTGATGACGGACGAGTTACCATAGATAAACAATTGACGATGTACGAGTTATCATAGATAAATAATTGACGACGTACGAGTTACTATAGATAAACAATTGACGATGTACGAGTTACCATTAATAAACAAATGACGATGTACGAGTTACCATAGATAAATAATTGGACAAACTTTTTCGAAGATGAAACCAATTTTTTACGTACAAACTTCATCGATATCTTTTATGTTTATTTTCTGCGTTCCATGGACTCTACTGTAGTTCCGAATTAATATTTTACAATAATCCATATAGATGGCGACAGTGGTATCTTGAGTTTCTGATCAGTCGGCTTCACAGTTTTTCCGGTATATCGAACTCTTTCTGATGTCCTGAAAATACATTTCAGAATGTTGATTTTTTAATCGTTACTTCATTCAACTTCTCTTTATGTAACCCATTTTGAGGAAATTCATTTTCCTTTGTTCTGG
>NC_061107.1:17849993-17877493 GCF_015104395.2 Macrobrachium nipponense | reverse complement strand
CTTTAATCCCCATTCTCGTTTCCCTCAATTTCCCATCCTACCGCCCCCGCCCCCATTCACGAATCCAGCTTGATAAAATTCCCTATTTCCCTTCTTAAATCCTATCGCTACTGCCGCTTCGAGACTTCTTTCTCTTTCCCCGTCTCATTGGTGAATTTTACCCGGCTTCTTTCTTCTTTCCTCCTTTGCATATTCATTACCTCTTTCTCTCACCTTTCTTTTATTTTTATTCTTCTTCTCGATATGTTTTCTCTCATTTCTCTCTGTTTCCTCTCATTTCTCTCGCATTGTTCTGCAACACTCAAAGAGGTGGATGTCGTTTAAATCTAAATTTGTTGCTAAAAATCTGGAAACTATGCTGGATAGAACCATATACTTCCTGGAAATGAAAACGTTGTTATTAAAAGTCGACAGCTGATGCATCTTAGCCTGTCTCGTTCGAAGAATAAAAATAATCGGTTTTATGATGCAAGGGGCTGAGAAATGTACTTGTGACACCTGTCATACGAGACTAAAAGCCAAATAAAAGATTAGCCTAGTGACTTTCTGGACGATGGTAGAGGAGATTTTGGCTTCAGTGGCAACAGATTCACATGTGACGAAGGTCATTTCTGATTCCTAAGTTGTTTTGAAAATCTCGGGTTCACGAATTTAAAAACCTCCCTATATCAAATGCCCTAAGCATATTGTTGGCATATCACCAAAAGTCCTGATTTAAAGAGTCACGCAAAAACAGTCAGTTATGATAACCCATACCTGTTATCTCAGCACTTAATTCAAAAGCCTTTAACCATATCTAAACACATTTTGAATGTACGCAACACCTGTCAGTTGACATTCTGGTAAAATATTAGATTCCATAGCTGCTGGAAAGTAAATTTGCTGACTTGAATTATAATATGATTTTTCTAGAAGGGATTCAGTAGAAAATACTTTCCGAGTTCTGAATTATTCGTCTACTGTAAGCTATTTGAAATTCACCTTTCGGGAAAAGATTGTAAACGCACGACTCAGTAGGCGGAGTTTGAATAATTCACAATTCTTAAACCCATACAGAAACGAAAACTAAATCAAAACTGTATTCGTTGTAATTAATCTTCAGACGCGATACAGACTCCAAGGTATGACACAAACTTAACATTCCACTTTGTAGCCAGCTGATATAATGTCATTCTAAGGGTTATATGTGCAGGTAGAAGCTTTATCCCAAATCACCTTTACCATGAGACCATTTGAGGAGCTATGCTTATTTGCGACAATTTGGAATGGCCTATAGATCATACTATCCAAGAACACTCTTGGGTTTTAAATTAAAATTTTTCAATAAACGGGCTAAAAAGTTTTATTTTAATTAAATGGTTCGAGGGAGCGAAAAATGTAAAAATTCCAAGACTGGATGCAATAATGATGTACATTAGAATGAGGACATCTTTCGAGTCAAACAGAGTGGGATACAAATTTCACTAACGATCTTTTTGAGCCATAGAACCAGTCATTTAAAGGCACGATAAGAGAATAAAACGATAACAAATGAAGTTTAGATATCAAGAGAAAGCTGGCCTAATGCCATATTTACTTATTTAACAAATGTAAAGGCCAGTACGACGGAAACTAAATGGCCTTTTTTATACATTCAACTTCCCTGGCAGATATATACTTAGCTATAGACTCCGTCGTCCCCGACAGAAATTCGAATTTCGCGGCACACGCTACAGGTAGGTCAGGTGATCTACCGCCACTGCCGCTGGGTGGCAGAACTAGGAACCATCCCATTTTCTAAGACAGATTAGATTTGCTCTGTCGAGGGTAGCCATAACATCGTTGTTGTTACATCCTGACTTGGATTTCGTTTTTCATCGCCGTTGATCTTCTGGACTGTCTTTTTGGTGACGTATTTGGATCTGTGGTTTGGCATACGCTTTTGTGGAACGTTTTTTTTTTGGATTTTGGCTTTGGATTTTGCTCAAAAATGTCTGATTCTAGCTGCGAAGTTAGAAGATGTATGAATGAGGGTTGTTTGGTGAGGCTACCGAAAGTGTCGTTAGATCCTCACAAGGTATGCAAGAAGTGTAGGGGATATGAATGCACGAGAAATAACACGCGTGATGAATGTGTGAATATGGATGAGGAAGGATGGAAGAAACTAGATTCCTACTTAAGGAAACTAGAGAGAGATAGGGTTAGAAAGGCTGTCTCTAGAAGTATGAGTAGATCACGCTCTAACGAGCCAGTTAGTATAACTAACCCCCAAGTAATTGCTTCCTCACATGCAGTATCAACCTCTCCCGTAGCAGATGTTGCAAGTTCTGCTGCGGAGATTGCAAATCTGAAGACCGCATTAAGAAGGATGGAGCTTGAATGCAAGCTCTTAAAGGTAAGAATGTGGAAAGTGACATAAGTGTCCCCAGTGTAGTGGAGGGTGCGTCTGATCGGCTCTGTCTCGCTCCCAGACCTAGACCACTTCCAAGCTCCCAGGCCCAGAGGAGAAGGAATGTCGACAGTCGTACGGAGGTTACGGAGAATCCCCACCGGTCAGGCGTCCCCTCGGCAGAATCTGTAGCGTCCCAGACTGCCAAGGATCGCCATTGGAAAGGCATCCTGAAAGAGTACTTTTTCGTCATCGTTCGTCTCCTCGAAGAAGTGGATGGACTTCCGACGAACTGTCGCGTCGATCAAGAGGAGTTGGAAAGCTCCGACGTTGGACTCGAGCCCGGAACGTTTTCCGGACGATTCTCCCTACGAGAGGAAAAGAGCCAAAAGGACAATATCTCGATCTCCTACACCTTCCAGAGCGCATTCTCCTATTCATGACAAAGAGAAGGAAGAAACAGCGACGGACATCCTACGTAAAATGCAGGAGCAGATTTCCTCTTTAGTAGGAGTATTGAGAAAAGACCTCCCGAGAAAAAAGGACGATTTTCTTCCGGTTAAGAGATCTCGTCCGAATGGGTGTTCCAGACTCCAGACTTATCTCCTCTACTCCTCGTACGAGTACAGAGAGGAATAAAGAAAGAAGGATGAAAACTCATAGAATTGAGACGCAACATACGGACAATGACGAAGAGTGTCCGAGTCGGACAGAACCACCCAGGCGCTCGGCGCCAGAATTGGACTACTCGGACGGGAAAAAGTGTCCTACGCGGACGGCGCCAACCAGACACCATTCGCCAGAAGCGGACAGCCCGGACAGGCAGATATGTCCTATGCGGACAACTATGTTCAAGCGATTTGTGCCTACCGCGGACAGCCGTGGCAAGGCGGACAGCCTGGATAGGAAAAAACGTCGTGCGCAGGCAACTCCGTCCGGGCGCCAGGAGCCAGAAGCGGACAAGACGGACAGGCAGAAGTGTCGTACTGGAATGACACCAGCCAAGCGCCAAGTTCCATATGTGGACAGCTCGGACAGACGACACAGTCCGAGACGGACAGATACGTCCAAGCACATTGAAAGATTTTCTTCAAAAGAACAATACGGAGAAATCAACCAGGAAGCGTCTCTTTATGATTTGGACCAGGAACGGATTTCTCTGGACAGAGACGAAAGACGTCGCACAGGCGGCCGTCGTCTTGTTCACGATATGTCCGTTTCTGGTGAAAATCTGCCGCAAGCACAGCTGTCTCCTGAGAAGAATGCAAAATGTTCGCACAGGCGGCCGTCATTCTTGTCAGGAGGGCTTAGATGATGATCGGGTTTTTTTCTCAGGATCGGCATTCTCCCGGACAGGGGACACAAGATGTCGCACAGGCGGCCGTCGACCTTGTCGGGAGGGAGTTGATCCTGCAAAGAGTCCTTCACCTTGCGAGAAGAGACGTTCTCCCTCGGCTAATAAATGATTCTCCTCTTGGGGTGGAAGTTGCATTAGAAGATGTCTCTGACACCGAAGATCAAACCGCGGGCGGGACTATCAGACTACAAAGCGTTGGCTGCGCTTTTACTCCAAGAATTTGGAGATTCATTGAGTCCTGCCGCTCCTCCTTCTCGGTCGCTGTTCACGAGCGCGAAAACCGCAAAGTCGTCCTCCTTCTTGAAGATGCGGCCGACAATTTTCATGAAGAATGCTTTGCAGTCTTTTGGAAATTGGCTTAACTCCAAGAAGGAGGCGGGAAAGACTGTCTTTACCTGCCCTCCCTCCAGACTTTCTGGGAGGAGGGGTATCTGGTATGAGACAGGCGAAGCAATGGGACTCGCCCTCCCAGCGACTGCAGAGGCAGATTTCTCAACGCTGGTGGACGCGTCAAGGAGACGCTCTCTTTCTTCAGCCAAGACAACTTGGGGAATGTCAGAAATGGACCATCTCCTCAAGGGATTGTTCCATGTCTTGGAAGTTTTCAACTTTCTGGACTGGTCCCTTGGGGTGATGGCCAAGAGGACACAAGACAATGAACAACTGAGCCCCAATATCCTTAATAGTATTTTGACTTGTATGGATAAAGCAGTGCAAGACGGATCGGGAGAAGTGGCCTCCCTTTTCGGGGCGGGAATACTTAAGAAGAGAACTGTATTCAGTTCTTTTCTTACGAAAGCTGTCTCTCCGGCACAGAGGTTGTCCCTTCTGTACGCTCCTCTGTCTAACCAGCTTTTCCCTTCTCAGTTAGTGAAAGATATTTCTCACTCACTTACCGAGAAGGCGACACAGGAACCTTCTGGTTCAATCAACCAAAAGGCCGAGGACAGCTGTTCCTGCCACGAAGGGGGAGACACGGGTCCCGAAGCCGCCCTTTTGAGGGAGTTCATCTTCGAGATCCTCCTTTAAGAAGAGAGGAGCAGAAAGAAGAGGTAGGGCTTCTGCCTTTAGACCTACCAAGAAAAGCAAATGAACCTCAAGTCCTCCAAACACCAGTAGGCGCCAGACTACTGAATTTTGCAGAAGAATGGACGTCGAGAGGGGCGGACAACTGGTGCTCTCAATTGTGAGGAGAGGATATCTCATCCCCTTCAGGGACAGACCTTCCTTGACGTCTATTCCGAGAGAACTGTCGGCGAAGTACGCGGACCCTGTCAAGAGGAAGATCCTTCTGCAATTAGTAAAACAAATGTTGGACAAGGAGGCCATAGAATTAGAACCGGATCCACACTCTCAGGGCTTTTACAATCGACTGTTCCTAGTTCCGAAAGCCTCGGGAGGGTGGAGACCTGTCCTGGATGTGAGCGCACTGAACCGATTTCGTAGAGAAACAGAAGTTCTCTATGGAAACATCCAATCGGTGCTAGCGGCTCTGCGTCCAGGAGATTGGATGGCCTCCTTGGATCTACAAGACGCATATTTTCACGTCCATCTTCATCCGTCATCGAGGAAATATCTACGATTCATGATGCAGGGAAGGGTCTTTCAATTCAGGGCCATGTGCTTCGGCCTGTCTACGGCTCCTCAAGTGTTCACCAACCTGATGAGGAACGTAGCACAGTGGCTTCATCTGGAGGGGGTGAACATATCCCTCTATCTGGACGACTGGCTAATAAGGGCCAAGTCAAAAGAAACAATGTTTGAGGACGTAGAAACGACGTTGAATCTCGTTTGCTCACTCGGACTGCTTGTGAACCTCGAGAAGTCTCAGATGGTCCCCAGCCAAGACATTGTCTATCTGGGGATTCAGATGGATTCTCGAGGTTTTCGAGCATTTCCATCGCAAGACAGAATTGCTCGAGGCTTGGAGAAAGTATCAAACTTCTTAGGGAAGAAAGAACGAAGCTCAGCGAGGGAATGGTTAAGTCTTCTGGGCACCCTTTCGTCGCTGGAGCAGTTCGTTTCCCTAGGGAGGCTCAATCTGAGACCTCTGCAATTTTACCTGCAAAGAATGTGGGACAGAAAGAAAGGGGATCTTTCGGATCAGTTTCCCATTCTTCAAGAAATAAAATTAGACCTGAGGTGGTGGTTAACCCCGCTTCAGAAGAACGAAGGCATGTCCCTTGCGATTCGGAACCCTCTCCTAGTGTTGTTTTCCGACGCCTCGGAAACGGGATGGGGAGCAACTCTAGGAAAGAAGGAAGTGTCAGGAACCTGGACAGGAGAACAGGTGTCCTGGCATATAAATGTAAAAGAACTTATGGCAGTTCATCTAGCCTTGAAGTACTTCGAGTCGGAGGTCAGAGGCGTGGTAGTCCAGGTAAATTCGGACAATACCCACGGCTCTGGCTTACATCCAAAAAACAGGGGGGGACTCACTCGCTTACACTATACAAGATAGCGAGAGACCTCTTGATATGGGCAGAGGAACGAGGCACTGTATTGCTGACAAGGTTTGTACAATGGACAAAAAATGTCAGAGCAGACAGACTCAGCAGGAAGAACCAGGTCCTTCCAACAGAGTGGACCCTACACTCCGAAGTCTGCCGAAAGCTCTGGTCTCTCTGGGGAAGCCTCAGATAGACCTGTTCGCCACGTTTCTCTCCAGAAGGATAGAAAAACTTTTGCTCCATTGTAGAAGATACAGAGCAATAGCAATAGATGCTTTTCTCATGGACTGGTCGGGCAGAGATGCCTACGCTTTTCCCCCGTTCAAGATTCTGGGGGAAGTGTTAAGAAAGTTCCGTTCCTCGGAGGCGACGAAACTGACTCTAATCGCCCCATACTGGCCCGCTCGAGATTGGTTCACAGAGGTACTGGAATGGACGGTGGACTTCCCCAGATCTCTTCCCATGAGGACAGATCTGCTCAAACAACCCCACTTCGAGAGATATCATGGAAACATCCACGCTCTCTCCCTGACTGCCTTTCGACTATCGAAAGACTTGTCAGAGCGAGAGGCTTTTCGCGAAAAGCTGCAAGCCCAATTGCCAGAGCCCGCAGGTCCTCTACTCTGCGGGTCTATCAATCGAAGTGGGAAGTCTTCTGTAGATGGTGTAGGTCGAAGAAGCTGTCCTCTTCCGATACCTCTGTGACCGAAATTGCTGATTTCCTTATCTTCCTTAGAGAGGAATTACGTTTAGCTGTTTTTACCATAAAAGGTTATAGAAGTATGCTCTCGGCTGTATTTAGAAACAGGGGCCTTAACATAGAAGACAATAAGGATCTCCATGATTTGATAAGATCCTTTGGTACTGCAAAGTCTAAATCCTTTATCACTCCAAGTTGGACCCTAGATGTGGTCCTCCAGTTTCTCTCTTCAGATACTTTCGAACCACCTGATAAGGCATCCTTTAGAGACCTCTCGAGGAAGTGCATTTTTCTCTTGACCCTCGCGACGGCCAAGAGGGTCAGTGAGATACATGCATTAGACTCTCGGGTAGGTTTTTAGAGGAGATTCTGCTGTTGTCCTCTTCCAACCTTTGTTTTTGGCCAAGAATGAGAATCCTTCTAAGCCTTGGCCCAGAAGTTTTGAAATCAAGGCTCTCTCCCTTGTGGGTAGAGAAACAGAAAGGTCTCTCTGTCCTGTCAGAGCACTGAAGTTTTATCTGAAGAGAAAGAGTCAACTTCAAGGTTGTAATCAGAGCCTATGGTGCACGGTAAGGAACCCGAAGAGGCAAATGTCGAAGAACGCATTAGCATTCTTCGTAAGAAATGTGATAACGGAGGCTCACATGAAATGCCAAGAGGGAACATTTAAGCTGCTTAGGGTTTAGAGCACACGAAGTCCGTGCAATTGCAACTTCCCTAGCCTTTATAGAAATATGTCAATGAAAGACATATTAGCAGCAACATATTGGAGATGCAACTCGGTATTTGCCTCCCACTACTTAAAAGACGTCAGAGTGACTTATGAAAAGTGTTTTTCTCTTGGACCTATGTATCAGCGGATACCGTGCTGGGACAGGGAGCTGGTACTGATCCTTAAATAATATTGTTTTTAACTAAAAGATTGTTTGGTTTTGAGTTTTTTATGGTCGTTTGAAAGGATGTTGGGGGATAACTCCTTTCAATCGTAGTACTAACCCCGGTATTAGGATCAGGTGATCGGGATCGGTGTTATGCTCCTTAATGATGCCATATGGCAAGGTGTTTTGTCATGTAAGTTGGATAGGACCCCATTGACAAAGATCCTTAGGTTCTGTCGAGTAAGTGGATAAGACCCCATCGACAGACCATCAAGAATTCTTAGCATGAGGTCACTACCTCGCTGAGGCTCTTGAGGCGATGTAAGCTCCTAGGCAGTAGCCATGAAGTCTTTCGCCGACACAGGTAGGAACCAAGGTTTCTATATTTTTTGTTACCTACAACGTATGTTGTTCCCGTCTATTCAGTAATTAGCTGTCTCTTACCCTCCGCCAAAGGTGCCAATCAGCTAAGTATATATCTGCCAGGGAAGTTGAATGTATAAAAAATGATATTGTCATGATACAATAAAGTTTTATACATACTTACCTGGCAGATTTATACTATTAAATGGCCCACCCAGCCTCCCCTCAGGAGACAGGTGGAAGAGCAAATCTGTCTTAGAAAATGGGATGGTTCCTAGTTCTGCCACCCAGCGGCAGTGGCGGTATATCACCTGACCTACCTGTAGCGTGTGCCGCGAAATTCGAATTTCTGTCGGGGACGACGGAGTCTATAGCTAAGTATATATCTGCCAGGTAAGTATGTATAAAACTTTATTGTATCATGACAATATCATATTTGTCGTGTACCCCTCCCCATAAAAATAAGGAAAATATCCGGACAGGGAGAATTTGAGAATGTTTATCGTTCAGTTACAATTGGCCAACTCTTCAAAGGACGAAAGTTTGGAAGTCGGGTATTAATCAGGGAAGACCTCTCCAATTATGTGGCAAAGATGAGAAAAAACATTAATAACTGAACAGCGCAGCCTTGGGATCCGTGACTGCCAGTAGGAGCTCTGACTGATGTTATGACGTCTCTTTCGTTAATTGCAGACGGAATGCTCTCCTGGAACTCAAGTGGTGGGTAATCTATTCTGTATTACATCTTGCGTCAGATCCTGGAATACCATGTCACAATAATTCCTCGAATCCAGCGTGGTGTGTCATTGTAATTGTTTTGTAACATAACACAGGATATACAGGCCCATAATCAACAGATTTTAATGATAACTTTATATTAACGCACATCATACAAAACCGATTATTTATTATTTCATGCCCTTTATTTTTGCTTTGAATGAATACCTTTTTTCTTTGCATTTCTTACCTTTATAACCATACTCATCCACTCATTTATCCTCAGATTTCTTCTCTTGGACATACTTTCAAACTCTGTCAATAATCTCTATGGAAACTCCCCTCTATCACTATGCATTGTTTAATAATACAAACATCGTTTATTCTACAGGCTGACTAGACTCATTTTCCTTTCCACAATTATCCACCTTATAGTAAGTGCTCTACTCTGACCCTTCACATCTGTCCAATCATAAAGCACAGAGGACATTACACAACCATATCGTTGGCCCATTTTTTCATTAGACCAGTCACTCTCCAGCCACATGTTCTAATGCACCTTTTCTTCCATCATAGTCGTTATTAGCCTCACTCAATAATTTATTCAGCATTTTAAATCTTACTTCCCCAAAACCGTTCGCTTTGCCTGTCCTGAGATTTGTCTAGGTCCTTAAATAACTCGTCCAGCGTTTCAGGTTTACTTTCCGACTGCTCGTATAATTAATTGTTCCTCTGCCTTGCCTGAACTCAAACTCTTCTTCCCCTACCAATGAAATCCTTCTGTCATCTGTTTTGCTTCATAAGAACTTCAGAAGTTCAAGCACAGATGCAGTGCATTACTGCCCTAACACTATTCTCCTTTTGTATTTTAATACATTTTCATCTATTTACTAATTTACTGGTTTTTTTTTTTTTATTCTTAATGAGTGAAATCTCTTTCTGCATATCCTTTTACCTCCTCTAACGTGTTCCTAATGAACACCATATCAACTTTTGTTGCAATCAGGTAATTACCAGATATATATGTCTAGCCACCTTTCTACTTACAATTCCGTGTCTCAATATCGATTTCCAGCTTCACAAAGGAAACACATCGTATAATAAACCTATTTCACCTTGTTCGCATTCCTAAGTATGCTTACGATTATTATTCTATTACAGATATTCATTTTAAATAACCAAGGACATTACCAAACACGTTACCAAGTCTTCCTCAATCATGAATTTACTACAGGAGCTCCATACCTGCCAAAAATGTTGAAACTAGTATCAGAATTTCTTAAATGGATTCTCCGGAAATAGCTGAGACTGAGGCAAAAAAAACCTCACATGACATGTCATAAAATAATTTCATGTTCTGTAGTAGTAGTCCCTGCAGTAATTTTCCAGAATATATACAAGTATTTAAAACTCAGGTGTTGTATATTGCACAGTAAACTGGACATTCGTGAATATCACTTAATGTTTCTTTCCTTTTAGTAATTTAATCCTTATTTTGACGGAGAAAAATCGTAAATATAGTAAAATTAATATATTTTTTAAACAGATATTTACTACTTCGAAGGATTGATGCTCCGAACACGAGGCTTTCCAACAAAATATTTTTTTTCGAATAATAAGATTATTGCGATAAGTCTAATATGTAAAGTTCTCGAAACGCCTAAGAGTACTCTGTATGCTATGAAAACGGCCCCCAAGCCCCCCCCCCCCCCCCCCCCCCCCCCCCCCCCCCCCCCCCCCCCACAACAACAATTTAACTAAATCATATTTGTCACCCACCCAAGTCCTGCTACAGTGAAATTTTAAAAGCACTTTTTACCCTGGGGCAACATTGCATAGACTTATTAGCAACAATGGGCTTAAGCTGTTTACTTTTGATTAGCACTGGAACCATGTGGCCAAAAATAAATAGTTGAATAGCGTTTATGACTATACGGATACAACATACGTGGATGAATAGCGGTGTTGTTTATTGAGGTAAAATATGCCACCTTTCCATTCCATAAAACATCGATGCAAATAAAATATATAATGAGGTGAACAATAAAATACACGGTCTTTCCAGCTAGCATCAAGAGTAATTGAATTTCCTTCAAAAATACTAAATAAAGGTAAAGGAAACTATTTCAATTTTTTTTATGAACGTCATAAACATCATTAAGGTTCTTACCAGATGTTACATTGACCAGGATCTAAAATATCTTACAACACTGTCCAGATGGTGATAACAAGATTACTACAGAGTATTATCTGGAAAGAGGCAGTTACCGTGTACATGGTATGTAGCCTACGATAGCGCACGGTTCTTGACAAATATATAGTGGTGAAGGTTATTGGACTAAATTATCATTAAATATTATTGGTTGAATTGATGCTAAAATGTAAAAGAATGAAAGGCCAACTGTGTTGCAATTCATACGACTCACGACATTGTGACTTCAGTTTACTCGACTGAATCTTACTGGTGACAGGATTGAAATGTAAATCATAATGGTATAAAGTATAAAAGAGCAAGACTGCGTTCATTAGTGACCATGAGACAGCAAAATATATAATAATTGAAAGGCATCGTTGGTTTTGAATTTCAATTCGTAATGGATAATAGCATGGCATTTATGGTCACGGAACTGCAATAAGTATGACTACTGAATTGCATTCGTGGTCGTTGCAGTAATTATATATTATATATATATCTATATTATATATATTATTATTCGATATATATATATATCATAATAATATTATTATTATATATATATATATCCCTAATATATAATATATATAATTATATATAATTATTTAATACTTATATATATATATAATATATATATCAGGGTGATTAAAAAATCCCTGTGTGCATCCTAATGTTTTATGATACGACACTTAAGTGGAAGCATAACCCTTAATTAGGAGCTGAAATAAAATAAAATGCAATTTATTAATATCTAAAATATTGCTATTAAGGATCTAACTGCAAAACAATAAAACAGCTACACAGGACTTTACTTATAATATATATATATATATTATATATATATATATATATATATATATATAATATATATATATATATATATATATATATATATATATATATATAATATATATAGTATATTATATATATATATATATATATATATTATATATATATATATATATATATGCATGTATGTATGTATGTATGTATGTATATTAACAATGAATCTAGGAAACTTGCCAATTACATAAGATACAGCCAAATTAAATAAGTCAGTACTGATGATGTTCAAGCGAAGATAATAGATACCAGGAGTTTCTAATAGGAATTTCAGGTAATGGAATTTGAGTGACTCACAAGATATGCTTATTCAAGTAACCGATTAAGTTGGCGTTTCCCCAGAAGCACTGTTGGCTCGTAACCTCTTTTTGATCTCAGCCAGTAACACGGAGAAATTGTTGACGGATGTTGGTCACCAAGGAGAAATTCAGTCGTCATAACAAAGCTAAAAGCAGGCCAACTAAAGTATTCCGAGGGTTAGCTCTTTGTATAATATGTTGCGGAGGACGATTTTCGCTCACTCTGAGAGTATGCTTACAAACTACTTTGTTGTTGTTGTTGTTGCTATTCTTGTTGGTGGAGTAGGAAAGTTCTATGCAAGAGTCTAAAAAGGTCTGAAAAAGGTGTTTCGCCTTGAGTTAAAGATTCAGGAATTTCAGGATAGGATATTTATGATTTATTTATTGGAATGAAAATGTAAAAATTAAATATTGTGCTATTAAACAGTACATAAAAATTATTTCTAAGAAAATATAGCGCATTTATTTCAATTTTCGTTGGTGAAACAATGCTCTATTTGACCTTAGATTTTAGCACATTTTAATTTACGTTAAGTTAGGGATATAATGTCTACAACTTGTGCGTGAGGGGAAAATCTTGCACCCGTCCCGAGTGAACTGGAGGTCAGATCACGCCTTGTTTGTTTGTTAACTGATATTTCTTTGTTATTTACAAATGTATTTTATGAATCACCACCTATTGTCTTTTTTAAAAGTAATACTGTTTTTTTTTTTTTTTTGTTTTTTTTTTTTTTTTTTTTTTTTTTTTTTTTTTTTTTTTTTTTTTTTTTTTTTTTTTTTTTTTTTTTTTTTTTTGTAGAAGCTTGCATCTATATGAAAAAAAAAGAAAAAATCATGCTAAATCTTAAACTACGCTGATGATGGAATGTGCAAATCAAATAATAACGATACAGCAGCAAAATTGAAGTTCAGGTGATATTCTTTAAATACACTCACAAACGGAGTGGAATTATTATCACTTCCATCCTCATGATGGAGGCATAGTCATGATTATTTCAGCAATATTCATTAATGATCTACCAAACAGAACAGGTAGAACCTCGTCACAAAAGACACAAAACGGTTTTGGTCAATGCATGAATGGGTGAACAAGAAAAGGAGGAGTCTGTCGACGCAAAAGTCCCTTCAACATACTTCGGGTAATGAGTGAAGCCATCAGCCTCATTCACAAACGTATCATTTATAGGAGAAGAGGCGACTCCCGTGCTATCAACCCTTTGTTCACGCCATAAGCAAACAAATTCCTCCAGAAAACAACCACTTCCATTCTTTTCCTGTGCGTGCTGACCATTATTCGATCTTCCTGGCTGCCATCAACCGTCATAACCACAATCAGCGTTAAAAGACGAAGCTAAAATGGCATAACGAAACGAACAATATGTTATGGACAATAACTGAAGGAAATAAAAAAATTCTTTGATTAACCGAAACGTTGAGGAATAGTTTGTTATTGTTTTTGATGGTAAATGCAGTAATTACAATAGAGACAAAGGGTACTGAACAGGACTTGAAGAGCTCTCCAAAATAATTAGTTGACAAATGTAAACAAAGGATAGCTAATGATATCTGAATCTTTTCTTCATTTTTAAAAGCATACACACACACACACACACACACAACACACACACACACACACACATATATATATATATATATATATATATATATATATATATATATATATATTATAGTCGACTCTGAATAAAACAAAAGGATGCTTCAAGTCTTGTGGTAGGGAATAGGTCAAGTAATTTTTTATTGTTTTTCTTTTTCTTTTTACGTTATCCTTTAAGCTAGAGTTCTGAGGCAGATCAACTCTCTCTCTCTCTCTCTCTCTCTCTCTCTCTCTCTCTCTCTCTCTCTCTCTCTCTCTCTCTCTCTCCATGACAAGCATGGAAAGACCTGAAAATATTCATTCTGTCTAGTAGTCACTAGACTGTTATGGGTCACGGGATGAGATGACGGCAGAGAGAGAGAGAGAGAGAGAGAGAGAGAGAGAGAGAGAGAGAGAGAGAGAGAGAGAGCCATCAGTGACCCGTAAAATTCGTATGTAGCCAACAGAAAATCCGTGGGCGACCAAGTGCTCTGTCCACATGTAACAACATCATAGACATGTAATTAAAAACAGGATTGTCTCGACGAGGCAAACTACGCTGGCCGCTCTCTCTCTCCTTTGATGTGAATAGCCATTGTTATTTTTCGGCATTCCGTCATCATCATTTCATCGCCATTTTTCTAATCCCTATAGGACTTAACTTTTCAGTATAATTAATTTATTTTGAATACTAGGTAAAGCCAAAACTAAATTAATCCTAATACCAGGACATGGTTATGCAGGCCATCAATTTGTATTTGAATTAATTGTATTTGCCTAAATCCTCAGTATTTCTGTGACTTTTAATGTGCCTTTGCTGGAAGGAAGCACCATCGCTTTATCAGTAGATGAAACATAATTGTTGGACTTGGCCGTCATTTGGTTCGTGTATATATTTATTAAAAGTGTGTTATTTATTTCAGTAATGCGTTTCATCATAAAACAGAGCCTGTGTGACGTTCCAGAGGTGAACACTAATTTATTAATGAATGAACCTTACCATATACAAATTTGCGTCTCGTTTTATATATGAAATTTGTATCTCGTGTTGACAGCGATGTCATTTTCAACTGACGATGGCTGCGAGCAAAACAGTTAAAGCAAAAAATATATGTCTCGCTCATGAGCTGCCCAGTTGAAACGATTTCCATAAAAATCGAAATTCAACTCATATTAATAGATTTTCCAAACTTCTGGTCCATAAAAGGAAATCCTATGGAAATATCCAATTCTCTCAACAATTTGAAATCTGCAATCTTGTAACAGCGTAGATTTCTAAACTTGTATTGCCGCAATAATATTAGCGATTATGAATGCAGGCATTCATAATCGCTAATGTAACATCATCACATTCTGATGATGTTACATCGTGTAACATCAGAATGTGATGATGTTACACTATGTAACATCATCACATTCTGATACTGAGATTTGCTTCATAGATTCTCCGGCCTTGACGGACTTATTTTTGCAATTCCAGATTGCTCTCAAATCCCCTTACACCGAGATAACTTGAATCGCTTTCAGATTGCCGAATATTAAAAAAAAAGTGGTTTTAGAGCTTCCAAAGAAGTTTTAAAGAAGTTTACACCATAACTTACACACTGATCTATTATCCATCATTGTCTTGTTATGAATCCGTTCATAATTCCCCTATTGTTGGGGGTAAACCTGGCTTCCTTGAAACCATTTGAGATCACTTCCGCGCATTACGAACCATACATACATACATACATACATGCATATATATAATATATATATATATTAAATTATTTTATTCAGAATCTTGATAAAAAAATTGCAGATTTGTTTCAGGAAAAAGAAAGCTGGAAGAGATTTCCAAAGCTTGGCAGTTAAAGAAGAGAAACGGTTACTGGACCGTGCAACTCTAAGATTACTGCATTTCAAAGCTTATCCGAGAAGAGATTGCCTGAAGGGTTTTGCGGGATCGCCTGAGAGTGGGAACACCAAAGGACCTGGCACATGCCAGAGAGAGATGGATGAACAACTCTGCAGGGGAGGGAGAGCGGATCAAGAGATGAGTGAGGGTAGGAGTTGGTGGTCTGACAAATAACTTCGGATTCACTGGAATCTAGGAAGGGGGACAAAAGAAAATGCATCCACAACATGAGGGCAATACTCACATAATGACAGGAATCTACGGAAGCTCAAAGTTTAAAACTGTTTTCGTTGGGCTAACGACAGTATCTTAATACCCAAGCTAAAGGTGTACCATATGCAAACCTCCATCATCGCTGTGCTATCTGAACTATTTTGCATTTAACTGCTCAGTTGCTTGAAAACCTAATGTATCGAGAAGCATTACGTTTCTTTCGTAAATAGAGAGAATTAATATATTTTCCCGGAATTGCTTTTTTTTTATATATAAACCAGGGAAGGAACGAACACTGCCAGGAGTGAAGTTATTCTCGTTCAGTCATTAAAAAGTGGACTTTAGTAATTACCGAGCATTAGATTTTTATTTTAAAGCCAAGTATTGCGTCTCATTTACTAGCTTTGTTTCGGGTAATTCAGGCCTCTAACAATGATGAGCTGCGGCACAATTTGGGCAAATTTTGTCACTTAATCAATGATACGATTAAGTAACTTGAAATTACCTAACGACATCAAACAGGGCAAATGTCTTTCATTTGTAATAATGCTATAAAATGGAGCAGATGGATCAGCAAGGTGTTACCTAAAATAATGTTGACACTCCTTCATCTGTTTAAGTTTTGTGGTGACAGTTTCTGGATACTGTTCCTCATACAAGCACTGAGTAGGCTCAACATTGCTTGCTTTCACTGATCGAACAATCAAGGCTGTGTGTGTGTGTGTGTCGGTAATGAAACTGAAGTAGAAATCTGGACAGACAGAAGGGGAAAATGCTAAACCTTTAAAGAAAAAATATCATAAACCACCACACGGAGCGAGAACACTAAAACTGCGACTTAGCCAGGTCACCTTTAAATGTTGGAAGAAGAAAACAAATTCGTAAGTGCTGATTATAAAATATGTTATATTAAGCACAAATGAAAAAATAAGAAAGCCTGCAAATCCATCTCTCTCTCTCTCTCTCTCTCTCTCTCTCTCTCTCTCTCTCTCTCTCTCTCTCTCTCTCTCTCTCTCTCTCATCTAATGCACGAGAGAAGGGATCTATATATCATCAAATATTTGTACGAAAAATGGCAGATGATAAACAGCCTCGTCTCTCCGAGAAGAAGCGAGATCTTTTGTGATTTCCTTTCGCTGTCTCGGAGAGATTTTGCCATTGGATGCGCTCGGCTGAAGGAAGCCTGTTAAAGACGACATTCTCACGTAAAGGTCCTGTTAACTCCTCAGCTTTTAAGACATCCTTCCCTGACTGCCCTTCTAAATCACTGTCCAAAGATCGCGTCTGAGAAAATGCCCCGGGAACCGACGGTTCGGTCATTAACTCCGTCACTAACTTTAACTGCACATCCTGCCTGTGTGCCTTTTTGCCCTCTTCAAACAAAGGGCGTTTTTCTGGCTGACTGAGAGAATGCTCATGGCGACTCACTTGCTGTGTTGGTATTGTACATTTGAAATACTGAAAGCCATAACAAAAGTAGACAGTAACTTATTTACGTTAAACGATAACCAGACAAGAAATAATGGATGGAAAGTAGAGCTGAAGAGATACAACACATCTCAATGTGGAATCTTCTTTACATGCAAGATATGTGACACATGGAATAAACTGCCACCAGAAGTTGTAAACAGCAAGTGTGGAAGAATTTAAAAGAAAGCTAGACACAGTCATTAGGACACTGTGAATGCACAGTAAAACCTGCTCCTACAGATAAGTGAGCACACGATGTTTCCTCGGATGGACAAACAAGTCTTTGAGACATCCTAATCCTTGTAATTTCTTGTAACTACTGTGTCCTTTCGGGATATTACTATCCATTTCAGGGACTGCGAGTCATCGTTTTTCTCAAATATCTTTCAAACGAATTATCTGATCAAAATGATACTTTGACAAACATCTCCCCCTAATGGTGTTCAGTTGAGGCGTTCACTCTTGGCTTACTTGGTGTTGCCAAGCATCGCATTCTCTAACGTCCTTCCCCCCCCCGTCCCTCCGTCCCTCCCTCCCTCTCCCTTCCCCTCCTCATCCCTCCCTCAACCCACCTCCAGGCATCCCCATCTCGGACCCCCTTTCCTGTCAATTATATTATTATATTATATTGAGTAATATTGGATGTTATAAATGTTGGTTATTGTAGATTCTGTGTTCATTTAATTATTGCTATTGTATTTTCTTAAGTTTTATAAATGGGGGTAAGTTGAAGTGTGTATGACCTTCACCCTAATCACCCCAAGGCCAAGAGAGAAAAGGTCCGCTCACTTCCCCCAAAATCCCCCACGTAGACAGAGCTTTGTCTACATCCTTATTACGTCAGCAGGTGAATGCCGTAAAGAAAAATATAAAGAAAAAGAAAAAATGGGTTTAATTTAGGGGAAACTGCTATAACTATCATAACATCAATGTGTGTGTTTCTCTATTTATATCACACTACAATTTCGTTTCTACTAATCTAACGCCAGTGATGTAATTCTTGTATACTCTACTGAGTTTACTCAAGGAGGAGAATTTCATGCAACTTGAATTATGGTGCTTATCATTAATGTGAAGTGATCCACAATTTTCCTATGCATACTGCCTATTTTTAAGATAATTTCCAAAATAGGATTTTACTTATATTTCTTAGAATTGGGGCAGTCTTTTATGAGTGCTATAAACCTGATACGTACCAAATCTTTTGATTGTTTACCATTACAAAACCTTGCCCACTCAATTTGTAGTTCTTGGTATTCTGGGGAAAAATTGAAAATTGCGCCCTTTTCCTTCTTAAATACCTGTATTTGCAGCCACCAACGCAACACCCACGTGACATTATCTAGTGCTATTTTTATATATACTTAATAATGATTGAGGAATTCTCTCAAGTCTACCTTACATCACAGGTGCATCTTAAAGAAAACGGAGATGTTTACTTTATTACCCTGACAAAGTCAGGTGAGCACTGAGTGAGGGTTTCCAACCCAGGACCTTAAGAAGGTACCTCTTAGATACGTCATCGCCTACGTAGTTACCCTCTTAAATCCTTTACCCATCGATTCGACGTGTTGACTACATGCAGATAAGATAATGTAACCAAAGTTATATGGCACAGTTTAACCTACAATCCAGTATATAATTAACGCAAATATTAACGGAAAACGCTGGGAAAAATTAAGCTTTATGATGGTCTTTATGTCACACCGCGTTTTCCTTTTCATTATGAACTCTCCAATTATCTGCTGGTATTGAAAAATATCATGGAAAACTGTATTTTTTATTGCATATTGTAAATTGCAGAGAGGTATTGGTGGGGAGGGGAGATGAGAAAAACAGCAAAAAACGAAAGAGAGAGAGAGAGAGAGAGAGAGAGAGAGAGAGAAGATGTAGAGACGAGTGGGGGGGGGGGGGGGGGGGGGGGGGGGGGGGGGGGGGGGGGGGGGGGGGGGGAGGGGGGGGGGGGGGGGGGGGTGGGGAGGGGGGGGGGGGGGGGGGGGGGGGGGGGGGGGGGGGGGGGGGGGGGGGGGGGGGGGGGGGGGGGGGGGGGGGGGGGGGGGGTGGGGGGGGGGGGGGGGGGGGGGGGGGGGGGGGGGGGGGGGGGGGGGAGAGAGTGGGGGGGGGGGGGGGGGGGGAGTGGGGGGGGGGGGGGGGGGGGGGGGGGGGGGGGGGGGGGGGGGGGTGGGGGGGGGGGGGGGGGGGGGGGGGGGGGGGGGGGGGGTGGGGGGGGGGGGGGGGGGGGGGGGGGGGGGGGGGGGGGGGGGGGGGGGGGGGGGGGGGGGGGGGGGGGGGGGGGGGGGGGGGGGGGGGGGGAGCGGACGTTCGAATCTGTAAATGACTCCTGCTGACTCATGGGACTTTGCCTCTAAAAGTCAAAAGTAAATGCCTTAACTAACACCATTTAATGATACACTATTGCCAAAAATTAGTGGGAAGTGCCTTGTACACTGTGTTAAAGTACCATTCCGACCAAATAATTAGTTTGAAAGATATTTGAGAAAAACGATGACTCTTTGATCCCGAAATGGATAGTATCGCTTATCTGGTTCCCACTGTTTTTATTTTTTTAATTTTTTTTTTATTTCCACTAGTCAATATTTTTAATGATCACCGTTCATGTATCATGATGTCTATGCATGTATAAATAACATTTTAAATTTCCCAGCATACCGCTTCATTAAATATTTCTACTAATGCAGTCACTACTGCTAGAAAAACAATATAAAATACGCAACCACATTAATTCATGTCAGCCCAATATCTCTGACAGGTATAACAAACAACAGAGACAAAACCTGCCTGGCATCACTGCTTTAAGACGCGCCAACGACCCATATTGTTGCAGCAGAGAAATCAGGTTTTATACTTTACGGCTAGAAACAGTCGGTAACTGAACAACACCATCCACTTTCCCTTTTATTTTATAAAGCGAGGTCTGTATTATGAAAATGTGCCAATGCATTTTGAATTAAATGTTTGAGAGTATCAATGAGTTTATATATATATATATATATATATATATATATATATATATATATAAATATATATATATATATATATATATATATATATATATATATATATATATATATATATATATATATATATATATATATATAAATATTAGTTGAATCCGATGCTGCCCGGAATAACTCTGATTGGTGACTGACAAACTCTCTCTCTCTCTCTCTCTCTCTCTCTCACTTCCTCTCCTTCTCACTCTATATCTCACTCTTTCTCTCACTCTCTTTCTCTTCTCCTCTTTCTTCTCCCTAACGCCGGCTCTACTCTCTCTCTCTCTCTCTCTCTCTCTCCTCTCGCTCTCTCTCTCGTCTCTCTCTCTCTTGCTCACTCTTCTCTCTTCTCTCTGTGAACCCCTTCCCAACCCCCAACCCATTGGTCCCAATTGATATCTAACCCCAAAGTATTCTTTCTAGATAGTAAGTCATATGTGCACTGAAGTTACGTATATATATTCGTCAAGTTCATTTAGTTACTAAGCCTACAAGCAGAACCAGCCCCGTTTCAGAGAAGACCTTCCCACCCCCAACTGCCTTTGGTGACATGATAAAAATTTGATAGTCTAGCTTTGATAGTCTGGGCTTGCATAGCGAACAGACAAACAGACAGAAATTACCTGTTTAAAAGTAGAGGATTTATAACTACAGAAGAAAAAGAAATGGATGTGGGCAGGACATAAAATGAGAATGTCAGATAATAAAATAGGCAAAATGAATAACAGAATGGGTTCCTAAGAGATTGCAAACAAAGCAGGGGAAGGATTGACGAGCTAAGAGAATTTGCGGATTTAGACTGGCATACAAAGACCATAAACAGACGGGAGTGGAAGGACATGTCTGAGGCCTTTGTCCTGCAGTGGACTAACAACTGCAAATGATGATGATGATGATGATGATGATGATGATTGATGATTATGTGTGCGCGCGCGTGTGAATTAGCAGGATCATAACTCACCGCCCAACTGTCAACACAACAGCTGACGGGCACAAGAATCAGTATAGTTAACATAGCCTCGTCAATTAAGACATACTGCAAACCGAAGGCCCTACCTATAGTTCTAACTCCGTCTCCTCTAAGGAAGTTTTGTGAAGCACTATATGATGTGAGTGCGTGAGTGTGCCTTGAGGAAATGCGAGAATAGGGACAAGTCCGAAATTACAGAGAGCTTTTAACATTGTGTACTATTAGAATTTCCAAAATGTGCAATATCTTGACAAGTAGGCCTTTCATGTTAGGTTGGGCAAGGGTCACAAGCATGAAAATACTAATTTTACATACATTAGACATCTCATTTTAATACTTTGATAAGAATGACATAAATTGAGCTTCCCAACTGGAACTAAAGCATGATTAATTTCCACACACCAACAATCAATTTTTAATGGGTTTTCAGGCATCCGAGTGACGCATGTCATTAACTTGGATATTTTCATCGAAATACTTTAGTTAATCAAAGCAAAAGTTCTCCAGACTAACACAATGGAGGGAAATGAGTACTGACTCGAGGTTTATGGTTTAGAAAACCTTCAGAGGCGGTATTTGGATCACTGCACAATAGTCAAAAGAGCGACTGCGGCGTGGTTGGTATGGCATTGGAGTCCCACTTCGGTGGTCGCGGGTTCGATTCTCGGCCATTCCATTGAGGAGTGAGAGATGTGTATTTCTGGTGATAGAATTTCACTCTCGACGTGGTTCGGAAGTCACGTAAAGTCGTTGGTCCCGTTGCTGAATAACCACTGGTTCCATGCAACGTAAAAGCACCATACAAACAAATAATAGCCAAACGCTGGCTGACTAGTGATCGATGCTGAAAGTAATAAATTGTTGACGCTTTGCCAGTGATGTCTAGTTAGTGTTAAGGTCTGCTGAAATAAAGAGCATGGAAGCTCCGATGCAATGTACAGAGCTGGAAATCAAAGCAGTGTCTATTTTTTCTTTATTATTTGAGATTATTTTTAAGACATTTATAAACATAAAAAATTTGAGAAGGTATGGCAATAAATATTTCAAATTACTTTTAAAAATTTTACTAACTTTCTAACACTGAGCAAATCAAACTAATGAGGGAGTTAAAAGAGTTTTACGAAAAGTAAAAAAAAAATTGTGGTAATAAATATTTTTAAAAAATTAATAATTTAACATGCTCATTAACACTGAACCAATAAAACGAATCAGGATGTCACATGAGTTTGTGAGACGTAAGAAAAATAAGTGACAATAAAAATTTCAAAACAATATTAATCATATAGCTTGACTTTTAAAAAATTGACAATTGGGATGTTACAAGAGTATAAATTATTGAGAAAAGCTAAGCAAAATTTTAGAGGGTAAGTACCACATTTAAATTTATATGCTTTCATTGTTTTTTTTTTTTTTATCTTATCTTACTTTTAAAAACTATTACATCGTAAAATGAAAAATCATCCTTTCATATTAAATGGAAAAAGGCGATATGATTCCGCAATGCCAACGTATTTTTCGTTATTATAAACAAAAGATTTTTTCCGTTTAGGAAATAAGAAACAGTTTGTGATTCAACGGTGTCATCGTGAGCAACCAATATTTCCCTTTTCAACAAAATAAATATATATATACAGAGAGAAAAAGAGGATTCATATTGTCACGGCAGAGATGGACACCTCCATTAAATATATACAGAACGAATAGTCTTTCAAATCGGTTACAATCCTGGGGCACTTTTGACGTTTGGAACATAAATTTGAAAATAAAAAAGGCGCAGTCTTTCTACTTCAGTTTTTGTTTTAGAGCACAACGTTCAAAATGACGACTGTGTAGATATGGTTTGTGAGAGTCAACAGAACATATATCTGAAACTCTTCCATGAACGAATAAAGAAAATAGAATGTGTGACAACAGAAGACAATTCTTTTCCTTTGTTATGCGTTCAACATCATCCTTTCCTCGGCGCCTCATGCGATAAAATGCCATATTTCTTTTTGCAACAGGAGATACTACGTTTGACAGCATATTTTTCACCAAAGATATAGCAGATAAATTCACCGATGGCTTATAATAAACAAAAAAATAATTTACAGATTGACGAAACCTAATTGACAAAGCCTCTTGGTGTCAGTCGACGGTGGACAGTTATTTCTCAGGTGTATAAACTTATTTCCGAATTATCTTTGTAACAACTGTAGTGAGCAGTTGTTTTTATTGAAATGATGTTTACTAACAGTCTAGTACAATATCTATTTTATGGCGAAAACTGGTCAGCATACCAAGGATCTGCCACAGCTTGTGGGGAAATCGCCGTTACAACATTTCGCCGATTCAAAATCACTCAGAGCAATCAGCTCGGCTCTCTGGGAGTACTATATATAGCACCTATTACTGGATACCAGGAACTTATTAAGTTAGGTAATCATATCTCAACAGCCTGTTAATTCTTTCCCCGCCCTCTCCCCCCTTCTCTCTCTCTCTCTCTCTCCTCTCTCTCTCTCTCTCTCTCTCTCTCTTTCTTTCTTTCCTATTAGAGCTGTCCAAAGACCATAATGCGTGTGAATTCTCGCGAAAATATCAACACCTAATTATCAATGAAAAAACAGAAACGCGCCTTGTTTAAAAACACTCAAAATTTTGATTGACAAGTACCAATTAAGACGGACGTTTTGGAATTTTAGTTTTTAATAAATTTTTATTCCTCCTGTTCTTCAAGGCTGATGCACGAGTTTTCAATCTTAACTTGCCTCTGAACTTTTTAAAAATTGTCAGTACTTTTCATCGTCACTCCTTGATTGCAAAATACTTGAAGATATAAACGGTTAAATGCAATTTGCGAGCGGGTCATTATTCAACAAGAAGGCGTGAAAGCCCTTACAAGAAAATAAACATCAAAATAATAGAATTTTTCCAAACCAAATTGAAAACAGATAAAATATTTCTGTATAAAATTATTTATTCTTCACACGAAATGTCTTGACCAGCGACACGTATTCTCTTATTTCGTTGGTACTAGGTGCGCATTTTAAGCTCAACACTTTCCTCTGGCAGGATGGCAGCAGCTGGGTTTAGAGGAGTGAAAGGGAAATTCTCCTGGACATTGCGTGAGACTTTTGTAAAATGTTTTTTTTTTTTTTTTTACTCGACTGGATTTTTGTACTTTCACCATCAAGAGCAAATATCTATAGAGTGATGAATGCAAAGCGCTGCCCAGTATAGAGAGCAATGGCTGCTGCACGCATGTTAAAGCAATGCTTGATTTACGATTATTAGTCTATAAAGCCAAGCACCGGGACACTTTCAGTCCTTACAGCAGTGAAAAAGAGGGAATTGGAGTGGATGGACAGCAAAAGATGGAGTAAAGGAAAAGGGGTTTGGAGGTCAAGTAAAAGGCTAAAGTTGCAAACACCCCTCAGTAATGCCTGCAGTGCACCGCGGTATGTGCACTAAAGGCGCTACTTCTCCAAAGAGAGTGTAGTTTGTTTGTTTTTACGCTGCATGGAGCCAGTGGTTAATCAGCAACGGGACCAACGACTTTACATGGCTTCCGAACCACGTCGAGAGTGAACTTCTATCCCCAGAAATACACATCTCTAACCCTTCAGTAGAATTCCCGAGAATCGAACTCGCGGCCACTGAGGTGGCAGGCCAAGACCATACTGATCACGCCACTGAGGCGCTAAAAGAGAGCAGTAATATTAATGTAGATGTGTTATAAGCGGTAGTTTGCTTGCTGTGTTTATTTGATCCTCATTTGGGTTTTTAAGGGATGTCTAGTGGCCGATCTCGGTAAATTAAGCACTTTACATGGGAACTCGAAGTTGATAAAAAAAATCCCGGAACATTCATTGTTCATGAGCATCTGCTCCTGGATATGGTGTTATAACACAGATGCCACATGTATGATAATTTCTGAGTTCTACAAAGGTTGCTCTCGATTCTCTTACGTTTGTGAAGTGCTTTTTTTTTTTGACGTCGAATGGACAATTTTTACGGCATGAATTTAACTTCAGTATTTGCCTATTCCTTTATAAAATAAATTTTTGTAATGTTAATCCTACTATTAAGATTGAAAAAAAAAAGTCCCCAAGTTAAAGCACGAGGGAACTATCGAGAGAAATACCTGCAGGAAGGCGAAGCAAAAATGTCTCAAGAGTCAACAAGCGAGAGTGCGCGATAAAAAAAAAAAAAAAATAATAAAAAACACGTTTCTCCAGAGAATTCCCTCAGACGAGGCATTACTTCTGGTATAAAAGAAGATTAGGCACTTTAAATTCACAGCTGGAATGCCTTTCATAACTGTTATTAACACTTTTTACGGTAAAGTTAAACTGCTTATTGCGTGTTCCTTCCATGTCGGAGGTTGAGAAAATGCCGGGTATTAGGATTTAGAGGTTCATTATAACTTAGAGTAGATTTCCTCCCTTCTTCGTCGGTCATGCATTAATGCTAAGTGGAAACTGGAGCATAGTAAGGGCAAAGAAGTGAGACAGCCAGGTGGAAAGAGCGAAGTGATGGGAGCAACAAGGCAAAAGGCCAATTAAAGTGGGCAGCTTAAAGCGCATTAAATATAAGAATTATAGTTTTGTCTAATGGGGTACCTACCCTGTATAGAGTAATGGCTGCAACAAGGATCGCACTATACATTACCACACTTGTTTGATTTTGGTTTTTGTCAATACTTTTTTCCTTTACATGGGTCGTTACTTTTAACAGCCAATATTTGTTGACTGAATCAACTCTCACCTCTTTCCACGATGTCCAAAAGCGTCATCTTTCTTCGTAACTTTGTTCGTGGGGGAAAAATGCTTATAATTTATAAAAAGCTTTTCCTTCGTGTCTATATATTCATCTGTGGGTTCATTACGAATTTCTCCGTTATAAGTGGAAGCACAAAATAACTGAACAGAAACATACTCTCTAAATTCAGTACGTCAAAAAATGACAACGTGCTAAAATCTATTGACAGCTGACCCGTTGTTTCACCAACGAAAAAAAAGTATGTTATGTTTTATGAGATATAATTTTTGTTCACTGCTTGACATGCACATTTCTTACATTTACATTCTAATAAATATATCATAAATATCCTTTCCTAAAATTCCTGTACCTTTTGCTCAATGCAAAAAATCTTTTTTTCCAACCTTTTCTAACCAAGAACAATAACAGCTTGCTCCCAGGGTAAGCAAAAAAAAAAAAAAAAAAAAAAAAAAAAAAAAAAAAAAAAAAAAAATCCAGCTGGCCCAAAATCGTCAGGGACAAAGGCCACTCAAGTTCATCGAACGTTTGGCAAATGGAGGAAATACGGCTAATGGCCTACTTACTCGGACTTAGCCCTAAATTACGCGAATTACTGTTTTTTCGCATAGCCTACCCAGAAATACATTTCAGTGCAATAATCGCTAGTTTATCATTGCCTGATCAGTTCTTATCTATCAATAAAAATACATAAGAAATCCACGTCTACCTTGCCATAAGATTCATGTGGCGATAAGTTATTGATTAACGTAACCTAACCATACTTCTCTCACGTGACATAATAACAATAACCTAAATGGAAAAATAAAGTCCGCAATAGTATGTATGTATATTGCTATATACAAACGACCAATATGCCAGTCTTTACTGTGCCACGAGGTTCCCAGAGAACTGCTAATAGACTATTAAATAATTGGGAATGGACAAAATGCCAATGGCTTTGGTCTGACAAGAAATACTTCCCTTATCAGTAAAAGTGAAATCCTTTACCCTGTTTTGTAATAGATTCGTGTTGGGAATCTGTTACCTGACTTGAGCTACGAGATGTTTATCTTATGAAGTTAATGACGACGTTTCTAGAGAATATCTGACTGCTTTTGGAAAATGGACCTGCCATATTCCCAAAGAGATCTGGACTACAATTAGGTACTATTTCAATTTTAATTGACTTACAAGAATTCTTAACTTTTCTCGTGACTTCTATGAGGGGTTAACAGTTCATTGACATATTTCAGTGGCATCCACTTTTCATCTATTAAGGAGAGACATACTGAATTTTCCCTTTTAATTGGTTGAAAGTGCTGAAGAGGAGTCAAATTAAACTAGAATGATACAGATATGCAGGAAGGTGCCATCAAGGTTTTACACAGCTTAATGTTAGCTGACCACTTGATGCCCCAAAACAGCGCATT
>NC_061107.1:17811778-17849493 GCF_015104395.2 Macrobrachium nipponense | reverse complement strand
AATGCGCTGTTTTGGGGCATCAAGTGGTCAGCAAACATTAAGCTGTGTAAAACCTTGATGGCACCTTCCTGCATATCTGTATCATTCTAGTTTAATTTGACTCCTCTTCAGCACTTTCAACCAATTAAAAGGGAAAATTCATTATGTCTCTCCTTAATAGATGAAAGTGGATGCCACTGAAATATGTCAATGAACTGTTAACCCCTCATAGAAGTCACGAGAAAAGTTAAGAATTCTTGTAAGTCAATTAAAATTGAAATAGTACCTAATTGTAGTCCAGATCTCTTTGGGAATATGGCAGGTCCATTTTCCAAAAAGCAGTCAGATATTCTCTTGAAACGTCGTCATTAACTTCATAAGATAAACATCTCGTAGCTCAAGTCAGGTAACAGATTCACAACACGAATCTATTACAAAACAGAGTAGAGGATTTCACTTTTACTGATAAGGGAAGTATTTCTTGTCAGACCAAAGCCATTGCATTTTTGTCCATTTCCCATTTTTTTTTTTTTGTTTTTTTTTTTTTTTTTTTTTACTTTTATTTAGAAAATATACATTTATAGTTTCTTACAATTTTTTATAATATTGTATATACATTACAATTTATTTACATAAATGAATTATTAATTACCAAAAAAAGAATGGACATATTGGGAAGTAAAGATTTTTTTACATTTATCCCCAAGTGCTTTTAACAATACAAATCTTGTTTTGCACATTCTACTTCTTATGAACGAAATCATACTTAACTCATCTGTTTAAGGGCATTACTTTATGAATGTACCAAATTCCAGTTATATATTCACTTATTAAAATCATTGCTGTATTTTTATCTTTTTTTGAGTATGTTTGAAAATCTAGTTTTAAAACCTTTAGAAAAATTACAGTATTTATTTTACAAACCTGGCTCAATATCTTTTCATCCAGTTTACAACTGTTCTCTTCAATTTACAAAAATAAACTAAATGCATAATTGTTTCATCAGCCTCTCCACAATTACTACACAGATAATTATCAGTTATGTTCATCATAAATAACCTATCCTTTGTAGCTAAGACTTCATGTATATACTTGAACAATATTTCCCTGTTTATTGGATCAATCCACTTATTATTAAAATTTTGACCCAAACAACATTCCAGTTAAACAATGGAGTTTTCTTTCATATTTGGTAGAATTGATTCACCACTCATCATGTAACAATAAATGTTTCGATTTTAGCAAAGGATAGGTCTTTATCTTTATTACAGAATGAAGTATCTTTATTAATTTGTCATAATATGTAGTGTTAAAAATTGTGGATTCCTTAAATCTGTTAAAATCACAAGGTAAGATAGTCTCAGCTTACAATAATATGCAGTGATTTCACATCCTATTGCTTTGTTAATAACATTTGTAAAAGCTGCTAAAAAGCATGCAATTTGCTTTCACAGTTAGATTTACAATCCCGCATCCTCCTTGACTCTTTAGGAGGTACATGGTTTTCCTTTTGATGGGCTGATAATTCCCACATTCCAAATATATTTGAAAATACACTTTTCTATACATCTACCAACATCAGCTGGAACTGGATACACCTGGGAAATATACCATGCCTTGGATAGTACAGTTACATTCACTAGTACACTCTTTGGAATAAAGTTAGTCTTCGTTTATAAAGTGGCCCTAACCTTTTCAAAATTGTCTTTGGTGTTTTCCCAGTTCAACAGTACAGATTGTTCATAATCATTATTATGGATTATACCTAGGATTTTAAAACTGTCCATTTTCCTTTCATATCCGGTTCTGGCCAGTCAACTTTATCTTTCCATGATCCAATTCCCACCAGGTATGTTTTTTCTTTTTGTTAAGTCTCGCTCCACTTGCTTCTTCATACTCACTAATGACCCGTGAAGCTTTCTTAATACCTTTTAATTTATTTACAATAATAGTGCTATCATCAGCAAAGCCAACAACACAGTTTTTAACCCATTTGGAAAGTCTGGAGAAAATTCCTTCAACTTTAGCTTCAGCATTCTGTACAATGGTTTCTTGAGCTATAACAATAAAATCATTGATAATGGGCAACCCTGTCGAACAGACTTTCTTATAGGAAATGTATCGGATATGTGGCCATTTGTGGATATGCAACTTTTGGCATCCTTATAAAGCATTTTAATTAAGTTTGCAAAATCTAAGGAAAATCCAAGTTTGGACAGTATCTCAAAGAGAAAGTCCAGATTAATCCTGTCGAATGCTTTGTACCAATCTAGGTTTATTAGGCAGCTGGCTTTTCTCATTATTCAAGTAGTAGATTATTATATCCCTTAACAATGTGTTACAATTATTGATTGACCTTCCAGGGACAGCACAGAACTGTTCCTTTGATACGAATGTTGAAAGCATTGACTTAATCTGTTTGCCACAACCTTTGCTATAATTTTGTAATCTACGTTTAACATGGTTATAGGTCTCCAGTATTAAGATCACACTTATCTCCACCCTTCTTTGGTACAAAGCTAATAATTCCCTTATTTGAGTCTTTCCACATTTCAAATTTAGTAAATGTATATCTCAGTACTTCAGAAATTCGTTTTTTATATACTCCACATAGTTTTGTAGAATTCGATAGCTAATCCATCCATACCAGGGCATTTCCCATTTTGCATTCCATATAGCTTTCCAAACCTCTTTCTCTGTTACTTCAGCCTTCAGGGTCAAATTCATGTCGTCATCTATGACAGCTTTCATAGTTTCAAGAAATTTATATTTTAATTCAGAGTCAACAGCTTCTTCTTTGTATAGGTTTGTATAAAACTCAAATATATTCCTGTATAGACTTTGTATCTGATACATATACACCCTCCTTTTCACAAAGTTTAAACGATACTAGTTTTTCAACATTCTTTTCTTTTCCTATCAATATGTAGATATTTTTTCACCATTCATTCTTTCATCAATTCTAGCTCTTATCTTAACCCCTTCACATATTTCATCTTCAATCATATTTATTCTTTCTTTAAGTTCTCTATTTTTTGAAAACTATTGCAGTTGGCGAGGTGGATCCATAATTTCTCCTTAATTCTGTTTTCAGCAAATTCAGTAACCAAATCTCTCCTGATTAATAGTTTTTGAGATTTTAACGAAAAGAGTCTAAGTTTGACCCTTTGCATAATTCCAACCAACTAAAATTGAATGAAATTGTAAATCACCTATTTTCCCTTTCAAATTCCCCCAAAAAGAGTAAAGTTTTCCATTGTTATAGAGTTACTTAGTATATTTGTATTCAATTTCCAGTATCCCTTGCCAATACTATATCATTGTCAATCTTAATCTTAACCCTAACAGAATTATGATCAGACCAACTCAATGGTATATTTTTCAGATTCAGTTACATTATTTCTCAGATCTCGTACATATATACGATCAATCCTAGAGCCATAGTTATGCCCTATATACGTATACTCTATCAAACGATTTGTTAAGAGCCACAAACATCTCTTAGCTGCAAATCATTTTTCAACTTTTGAAGAGCTTCAGAACTAATATGGTTATCATAGTTAGAACAATCTCTCTTACTTGTTATACTGTTCCAATCGCCCCCTATGATCACATTTCGTAAATTGTTTCTCAAGTAATACAGCATAAACATTTAAGAACAATTCCTCCCTTTCCTTTTTCCTTTTTCCTTATTTGTCCCAGAAGGGGCATATACATTTACTAATCGGAAATCTGTTCCTTTATAGGAACATTTTACACTGATTGATTTGACCCTTTACATCCATCTCATGATTCAGAACCTTCACTCTTGACTTTTTATTGAAAAGGATAGCTGTGCCTCCCTTTAGCAGAAAGTGGATTCAGTATGATATCGCAATGCTTTTCAACATACTCAAGTTGCGATATTTCTTGACATTATGTTCTTGCACAAATATTACATCCAAATGATAAAAATACATAAAATCATCAATTTAATCTGCTTATGATCCATACATGACCATTAACATTAATAGTTGCTAAATTTAGGTAAGTGAAGGCTCCAAATATAAGAAGGAATCTCTTCATCTTTCATCTAATTTAAAACGTTTATTCACAGGCAATTGACTTGTCTCATCTTCAGAACTACTTTTGGTTCATCGAGCACTGATTTACCTTCATCCATGTTCGGCTCGGAGAGCACACACTATCCTTGGTTAACCTCAGACGAATGCCTGTACTTGGTTCGTCACTAATTGTAGCTTGCCACATTCCGTCTTCACTCATGTTTTCCAAATTTTAAAACACTGTCTATTGTATGTTCTTCGTCCATATTCAATGTTACTTCTTCGTTTGCTTCATGTTCCTGAATTTCATTCTCCACTTCTTTGATGGCTCCTCTTCATTTTGTACTTGGCTTAATTGAAAGTCCATTTCCTTTCCGATGTCAGCCTCATCAGCGTGGATTTCTGCTTCTATTGTCGAAATAATGAGTCCTTCGTCAGGTGATACAGGGTTTTCCATTAACCCTTCAGCTGCTTCGTCGTCTTGTCTTTCCTTAGGCGTTTCCACTTCGTTCATTTGTCCATCTTCAGTCCTTGTCTTAGTGGGCGTTCTCGTGCTTTCATCACTTAGTAAGTCTGAATGAACGTTTCCTACTACTATTTCCTCTCTCTTTTCTTTTTATTCTGCGACTTTGCTCTGCCTTCATGCTCTTTCGTCCTCTCCATTATTGTTCACATTGGATGTATTCTTTTCATTTCTTTGTATTTCAGGAAAATCACCTTCATTAAAAATGTAATTTCTCTCAGTTAGATTTATTTATTGCAGTCCTTCACTAAATGACCTTCTTGCACACTTATAACACGTTCTTCTCTGTCCACTGTAAAGAAAAGTTAAATTGTAGCCACCAATATAAATTGATGAAGGGATATTTTCTCTAACTCTCATCTTTGCCGTACGAATGCCACTGAGTAAACCTTCGAAAGGTCCAACTGCGTATTTGTTATGCCTTAACTGATCTACTTTTCCATACCTATTCAACATATCTATTATTAACTTGATCGTCCATCTCGAAAGGTGCGTTCCTTATTGATACAAATGCACTTGCGAACTTAAATTCACAACCTTCACTGAGTCTGTATCATTTATCTTGATAACCTTATCCTCAAAATTCTTCACAACATCTGTAAATATATCTGCTGAGATCAGTTTTACTACAATCTTATTTCGACTTATATTCTGAACACCTTTTATGTCACTAATCTTTAATTTCATATCCCTGAATAAACATTACCAACCATTTCCATGGTTGCATAAGGTGCTGTAAAATGCAGGCCTATGGAGTCCTTTCTCCTGAGAGCAGTTTGTATTAAAACCCATCTTAATGAACCGCTTTATTTGCGGGCTAACAGGCAGTACTGTTTTAGCCGGGAAGGAAGGTGAGAGGGAGGTGGGTGGAACGGGAGAGAGGGATGGACGCCGCTAGCCACTAAACCCCCGAGGCAAATCGCCTCAGGGCATATTCGTTTACCGGCCAAGACTCTTCTTCTATTAGGAGTGTATCAATTTACCTAAATTACATCACTGTTTTAGCACGTAAGGCACTGCATAGCACCGCACTAAAGTCACATCACTGTTATGCACTGCTGGATCATAGAAAATCGAGTGTAAATCCCTGGGATAAGCTCAAAAATGAGAAATACGGAGCACTCGTAAACGTGTGTTCCTTGAACCGCCTGTCTTCTTCCTTCCCCTCCTATTAGCAGTTCTCTGGGAACCTCGTGCACAGTAAAGACTGGCATATTGGTCGTTTGTATATAGCAATATACATACATTGCGGACTTTATTTTTCCATTTAGGTTATTGTTATTATGTCACGTGAGAGAAGTATGGTTAGGTTACGTTAATCAATAACTTATCGCCACATGAATCTTATGGCAAGGTAGACGTGGATTTCTTATGTATTTTTATTGATAGATAAGAACTGATCAGGCAATGATAAACTAGCGATTATTGCACTGAAATGTATTTCTGGGTAGGCTATGCGAAAAAACAGTAATTCGCGTAATTTAGGGCTAAGTCCGAGTAAGTAGGCCATTAGCCGTATTTCCTCCATTTGCCAAACGTTCGATGAACTTGAGTGGCCTTTGTCCCTGACGATTTTGGGCCAGCTGGATTTTTTTTTTTTTTTTTTTTTTTTTTTTTTTTTTTTTTTTTGCTTACCCTGGGAGCAAGCTGTTATTGTTCTTGGGTAAGAAACGTCTGGAAAAAAGATGTTTTGCATTGAGCAAAAGGTACAGGAATTTTAGGAAAGGATATTTATGATATATTTATTAGAATGTAAATGTAAGAAATGTGCATGTCAAGCAGTGAACAAAAATTATATCTCATAAAACATAACATACTTTTTTTTCGTTGGTGAAACAACGGGTCAGCTGTCAATAGATTTTAGCACGTTGTCATTTTTTGACGTACTGAATTTAGAGAGTATGTTTCTGTTCAGTTATTTTGTGCTTCCACTTATAACGGAGAAATTCGTAATGAACCCACAGATGAATATATAGACACGAAGGAAAAGCTTTTTATAAATTATAAGCATTTTTCCCCCACGAACAAAGTTACGAAGAAAGATGACGCTTTTGGACATCGTGGAAAGAGGTGAGAGTTGATTCGGTCAACAAATATTGGCTGTTAAAAGTAACGACCCATGTAAAGGAAAAAAGTATTGACAAAAACCAAAATCAAACAAGTGTGGTAATGTAAAGTGCGATCCTTGTTGCAGCCATTACTCTATACTGGAGCTACCCCATTAGACAAAACTATAATTCTTATATTTAATGCGCTTTAAGTTGCCCACTTTAATTGGCCTTCGTTCTTTCCACCTGGCTGTCTCACTTATTTGCCCTGACTATGCTCCAGTTTCCCCCAAACTTTAATGCATTACCGACGAAGAAGGGAGGAAAGCTACTCAAGTTATAATGAACCTCTATATCCTAATACCCGGCATTTTCTCAACCTCCGACATGGAAGAAACACGCAATAAGCAGTTTAACTTTACCATAAAAAGTATTAATAACAGTTATGAAAGGCATTCCAGCTGTGAATTTAAAGTGCCTAATCTTCTTTTATACCAGAAGTAATGCCTCGTCTGAGGGAATTCTCTGGAGAAACGTGTTTTTTTATTATTATTTTTTTTTTAATCACGCACTCTAGCTTGTTGACTCTTGAGACACATTTTTGCTTCGCATTCCTGCAGGTATTTCTCTCGATAGTTCCCTCGTGCTTTAACTTGGGGACTTTTTTTCTTCAATCTTAATAGTAGGATTAACATTAAAAACATTTATTTTATAAAGGAATAGGCAAATACTGAAGTTAAATTCATGCCGTAAAAATTGTCCACTCGACGTCAAAAAAACACTTCACAAACATAAGAGAATCGAGAGAAACCTTTGAAGAACTCAGAAATTATCATACATGTGGCATCTGTGTTATAACACATCATATCCAGGTGCAGATGCTCATGAACAATGATTATTCCATGATTGTTTATCATTACTTTGAGTTCCCATATAAAGTGCTTAATTTACAGAGGTCAGACACTAGACATCCCTTAAAAACACAGCAAGCAAACTACCGCTTATAACGCAACTACAGTATTACTACTCTCTTTTAGCGCCTCAGTGGCATGATCTGTTTGGTCTTGGCCTGCCACCTCAGTGGCCGCGAGTTCGATTCTCGGGAATTCTACTGAAGGGTTAGAGATGTGTATTTATGATTAACCACTGGTTCCATGCAGCGTAAAAACACTATACAAACGAACAAACTACACTCTCTTTGGAGAAGTAGCGCCTTTAGTGCACATCCCGCGGTGCACTGCAGTCATTACTGAAGGATGTTTGCAACTTCAGCCTTTTACTTGACCTCCAAACCCCTTTTCCTTTACTCCATCTTTTGCTGTCCATCCACTCCAATTCCCTCTTTTTCACTTCCGTAAGGGCTGAAAGTGTCCCGGCGCTTGGCTTTGTAGACTAATAATCGTAAATCAAGCATTGCTTTAACATGAATGCAGCAGCCATTGCTCTCTATACTGGGCAGCGCTTTGCATTCATCCCTCTATAGATATTTGCTCTTGATGGTGAAAGTACAAATATCCAGCTGAGTTAAAAAAAAAAAAATTTACAAAAGTTTCACGCAATGTCCTGGAGAATTTTCCTTTCACTCCTCTAAACCCAGCTGCTGCCATCCTGTCAGAGGAAAGTGTTGAGCTTAAAATGCGCACCTAGTACCAACGAAATAAGAGAATACGTGTCGCTGGGAAGGAGGAGAGGATGAAAATGTCAAGATATTTCGTGTGAAGAATGAATTATTTTATACAGAAATATTTTATCTGTTTTCAATTTGGTTTGGAAAAATTCTTATAATCTGTTGTTTATTTTCTTGTCAGGGCTTTCACGCCTTTTTGTTGAATAATGACTCACCCGCAAACTAGTTGCATTTAACCGTTTATATCGTCAAGTATTTGGCAATCAAGGAGAGTGACGATGAAAAGTACCGACACTTTTTAAAAAGTTTGGAGCCAAGTTAAGATTGAAAACTCGTGCATCAGAAAGAACAAGAGGAATAAGAATGTATTAAAAACGAAAATTCCAAAACGTCCGTCTTAATTGGTACTTGTCAATCAAAATTTTGAGTGTTTTTAAACAAGGCGCGTTTCTGTTTTTTCGTTGATAATTAGGTGTTGATATTTTCGCGAGAATTCACACGCATTATGGTCTTTGGACAGCTCTAATAGGAGAGAGAGAGAGAGAGAGAGAGAGAGAGAGAGAGAGAGAAGGGGGGAGAGGGCGGGGGGAAAGAATTAACAGGCTGTTGAAGATATGATTACCTAACTTAATAAGTTCCTGGTATCCAGTAATCACAACGACTTCCCAGCGAGAGTCTCCAACATCCCTCCATTCGCCTGTTTAATTATGAACTGCCGAGAATAGAGCAATTTGTCATCGCCGTAATTTCATTTGTTTCGTCTCTTTGGTCCTTTTGCATTTCTTTTTTTGTATTTGTGGGAGGTACAAGTTTGGTAGGCAGCACAGAACAACAGCAGACTGTACAACCGCCACTCGTCCCCACCCACCCCTCCCTACACCCCTTTCCAAACCACCTGTTCACGACTTATGGGGCTGTCAGATTTTCTCTACGTGAGACATGAGAGAGGCCAGCGTGTCAGCCTCTGTGATGCTGGGTTGATGTCCTGGTACCTGCCAGTCACAGCCCCCCCCCCCCCCCCCTACACCCCCGCCTCCTTTTTCCAGGCTACCAGTGCCCTCACTGAGTTTCCTATCCAGGTGCTATAGTACTCCCAGAGAGCCGAGCTGATTGCTCTGAGTGATTTTGAATCGGCGAAATGTTGTAACGGCGATTTCCCCACAAGCTGTGGCAGATCCTTGGTATGCTGACCAGTTTTCGCCATAAAATAGATATTGAACTAGACTGTTAGTAAACATCATTTCAATAAAAACAACTGCTCACTACAGTTGTTACAAAGATAATTCGGAAATAAGTTTATACACCTGAGAAATAACTGTCCACCGTCGACAGACACCAAGAGGCTTTGTCAATTAGGTTTCGTCAATTAGGTTTCGGTCACTCTGTAAAATATTTTTTTGGTTTTTTTGTTTATTATAAGCTATCGGCTGGTAGAATTTTTACTGCTATATCTTTGGTGAAAAATATGCTGTCAAACGTTGTATCTCCTGTTGCAAAAAGAAATATGGCATTTTATCGCATGAGGCGCCGAGGAAAGGATGATGTTGAACGCATAACAAAGGAAAAGAATTGTCTTCTGTTGTCACACATTCTATTTTCTTTATTCGTTCATGGAAGAGTTTCAGATATATGTTCTGTTGACTCTCACAAACCATATCTATACAGTCGTCATTTTGAACGTTGTCCTCTAAAACAAAAACTGAAGTAGAAAGACTGCGCCTTTTTTATTTTCAAATTTATGTTCCAAACGTCAAAAGTGCCCCAGGATTGTAACCGATTTGAAAGACTATTCGTTCTGTGTATATTTAATGGAGGTGTCCATCTCTGCCGTGACAATATGAATCCTCTTTTTCTCTCTGTATATATATATATATATATTATATATATATATATATATATATATAATATATATATATTTATTTTGTTGAAAAGGGAAATATTGGTTGCTCACGATGACACCGTTGAATCACAAACTGTTTCTTATTTCCTAAACGGAAAAAAATCTTATTTGTTTATAATAACGAAAAATACGTTGGCATTGCGGAATCATATCGCCTTTTTCCATTCAATATGAAAAGATGTTTTTTCATTTTACGATGTAATAGTTTTTAAAAGTAAGGGCAAAAACATTTGATAATTTAGTAAATAATGGCCACAACGATTTTGTATCAAATGACTGTTTGTCGTTCATATAAAGCTCGTTTTTATTTAGTTGTGGATTTAGTCGCTGAGCTTGTGTTGGTTTTTGTGTCAACTTCAAAAGATGTGATTTTTTTTTTACATCGCAATTGATAGTGTGTGTATGAGAGAGAGAGAGAGAGAGAGAGAGAGAGAGAGAGAGAGAGAGAGAGAGAGAGAGAGGAGGGGCGGGGGAAGGTAGTCTAGAACAATAAAACAAAATACTTAGTAGAATGAACGCTGAACGGCATAGGAAATAATGTTATGATAAGGTCGCAGTCATCCCTGTAAATGACCCTTAGGTCAAAGTTAGGCAACAATATCCCGATGCCATTTGTATATAAATATATATATGTATATGTATATATTTACATATATGTACATATATATGTATATATATGTACATATATATGTATATATATATATATATATATATATATATATATATATATATATATATATATATATATATATATATATGTATGATGTATATATATATATATAGATATATATATATATAGTTGTATATATATATATATATATAATATATATATATATATATATATATATATATGATATATGTATGTATATATATATATATTATATATATATATATATATATATATATATGTACATATATATATATATATATATATATATATATATATATAATATATATATATATGTATATATATATATATATATATATATATATATACATATTATTATATGTGTGTGTGTGGCAGATATTGTCGTTATTGAAAGTAGCCTTAGGTCGATGGAGGAAGTATTTAGAAGAATATAAACGCATCAGAAGTGCCGAAGTTCATAGGATAGGATTGTATGGTATAGAGGTGATAAACTCATAGAGCGGTTGACTTGTACTTTTTATGTTTTTACAGGTAATGTAAATGTCCCTCAGAAATGGGCTAAAAGAATGATTATTCCCTCGTATCCAAGTAAAGCATGTCAAGAGGATTACTACGGTAGGAACAATTGCAGTTTCAACATGGAAGAGTGTGTTATAAGTTATTTGTTATGAGGCAGTTATGTTATAGGTTTGAAAGTAGAGGGAAAAGCGTGTGGCGCACATGGACCTAAAAAAAAAGAGAGCTTAAGATGTATTTGATAGAGAGGCAGCGTGAATGCTCTTGGAAATCTATAGTATAGAAGACAGTGTTAGGAATGGTCGTTAGATTTGTGACAGAATGGAAAGCAAGTGATAGAATATGTAAGATGAGAGACCGACCTTCCGTATGAAAGAATGCGTGATGGCTTCGTGTCCAATACGTTCATGGGCGGAATGATGCAAGAAGTAGGTGAAATAACAGTGGGTTTAGGTGCAAAGTTATGGCAAGAGAAAAATGTGTCTGAAATGAAGAGTATGTTGTATGATGTTTGCATACGCAACAATACTGACTAAGGCTGTTAAACAGGTAGAACAGTTTGAACTATATCAAAGTATGTGAAAGAAGAGAACGTTGAGAGGAAATGAGACAGTAAATTTATCAGGGTAACTATAAACAAGGAAGATGGAGCAATGAATTATAGTATAGGTGGTGGTACCTTTGCGGCATAACACACACAAAATTGGGCTAAATTCAAGTAATTAATTTAAGGAAGAACATTAAGTGTGAGAAGATTATTTCGTAAACTGTTATTGAAAATTTAAAGCGTGATGAAAAGAGCAGTTACCTTAGTCTAGTAAGAGATAATTTGGATCAGCTGTTTATGAAGATATTATATAAGAAACGTGTCAGTAAATGGGAAAAAACCTACTATAAAACTGATAAAAATTCAATTTTGAGAGAGGTCTGACGATGAACAAAAGGTGTAGGAGTGAATTTGCTTGTATATGCAGATGGGGGAGTGATGTAAATGCTATTATGAGAAAGCGTTCCATCATGTTTCATTGGCTATTGAATTTTTCATCTGCATATTGATGCGAGAGATCAGGTCAGGGACAGGGAATGTTCGTAGTAGGTACTACGTTTGAAGGATAAGAAAATGGCCTTTCTAGATAGAGGTAAGAAGGCCATTGTGTGTGTATGGGGTATTAGGTAGTTTCTGAGCCTCTCCGGCACCTATAAAATAAAGCATCTGCTGATATTGATGATAGCGAAGTTTTATGGATGGAAGAGTCATTGTTGATTTAGAAGCTAAATGGGGAATGTGGTCAAGAACCACCTTACTGGAAACACACACACACAGACATGCATATGCATACATATACATACATATACATACGTATAGTATATGTGTGTGTGTGAGTGTGACATTTTGTCTACCATATGCTCGTGAATTTATTTTTCTAATCAGAAATATCTAGCCACAAATATCGTTTAACGTCAAGTTCACAATATCTTGGGAATAACTTACACCCAGATGGAATTATAATGAATAATTGTGTCTCATTACTGATGTTTAGTAGCCAAAGGCTTGGGCACGAATCATGGCCAGGGCAGAAGAACGTAGCGGGTATAATTCCCTTTGGATGTTAAACATTCCAAAGATGTAGTGGATGACTGATGCTTCCATTTTTGCTGATGTATGTATTTAAAATAAATTTTTAGCCATTCAGTCATGCTAAGATATCGTAAAATACTTGACATATCGTGAAGTAATAAATGATAGTTTTTACTGATATAGTCTTTTCACTTTTTTATTAGTTTGCGTCATCTTGAACGTATATAAAACTGCCATTTTCTTATATCTGAGAATCCGTTTCTTACTAAGAGTAGTCCGTCAGCTCTTTATTTCAATCCAAAACAAACTATAGTTTCAGGCATTTCTCAGTTGCTAATTATGCCCTCTCTCTCTCTCTCTCTCTCTCTCTCTCTCTCTCTCTCTCTCTCTCTCTCTCTCTCTCTCTCTCTGTATTTACTTCCATTTTAATGTCACATTTTCTTCGCAAATTTGTATATATAATGTATATATCGTCTTGCACATCTGGGCTCTCTCTCTCTCTCTCTCTCTCTCTCTCTCTCTCTCTCTCTCTTGACTTCCGTTTAATACACCATTTTTCTTGCCAGATTTATAGATACGTTCTCTCTCTCTTTTTCCCCTTAAAATACGTTCTGAATTCTGCAAGGAAATTTGTACTGCATTTATTTCCTTTTGTAAGCGCATGTCGCTTAGAAAACGAAATAAATGTGGTAAACATGCCCCCCTTGCGCTCCGTGACCACATCCAATACAAATGTTTCAAAATATTTGGGCTTTATATTCCGTTTTCTGTGTTTTTATATCTTCGTCTCTTTTAACTGTTTTATTCTAATGCAAAACATTCAAAAGGAAGAGTATCTTGCTGACAAGGAATGTTCTCTTCCGAGATTAAAATTCTCTCTCTCTCTCTCTTATATATACATACACACACACACACGCACACACACACACATACACACACACACACACACACACACACACACATATATATATATATATATATATATATATATATATATATATATATATATATATATATATATATATATATACACACGTCATTTTAATCTTTAAATAGATTAAACCTTATTATTAAGGTACTTCTTGAATGTCTTGCATAAAATATGTAAAAGACATAAAAAATCACTAAAAATGGAATATATATATCATATATATATATATATATATATATATATATAGTATATATATTATATATATATATATGTATATAAATATATATATGTATATATATATTAGCTGACCAACCTGGCACTGCCCGGGTAATCCGTGAATGAAAACCGATAAACTCTCTGTCTCTGTCATTCCTGTTAAGGTAGTTGCTTCAGTTACATTGCCCAGCATTTTTGACCTTATATACTTCACCACCTTTTGGCCCCCATTACTATCGGTGGCTGATATTGGCCTTGAAGGACATCAGGAGTGCCTCGATTCATCTCAGCTACCTCGAAAACTATGGATTAGACTCTAATATATGTGAATTTTGGTTGTTTTTAAATGTCGCCACTTTTCCCACCCCTTCTCACTCCCCCCTTTTCTATCAGGGCTAAACATGGACTTAAAGGATATCGAGAGTGTCACAATTGATATCAGTGACCTCAAAAACTGTGGATTAGACACCAATATCTGTATTTTTCGTTATTTCAACCTGTCACCAGCTTCCCACCCCTCTTCAACCAGCCTTCCTATTAGGGCTGAACTTGAACTTAAAGGACTTCAGGAGTGTCACTATTCATCTCTGCCATCTTGAAAACTTTGAATTAGATACTAATTTCTATCATTTTCGGTTATTTTTACATGTTGCCCCCCTCCCACCTCTTATCATCCACTTCTAATTAGGGCTGAACTTGGACTTGAAGGGCATTGGGAGTGTCACTATTCATTCCAGCGACCTCGAAAACTATGGTTTATACACTAATATCTATCATTTTCTAATATTTTTACATAGTCACCCCATTCTTAACCACCTTCGTATTGGGGGTGAACCTATACTTAAAGGACACCAGGAGTATCGCTATTCTTCGCAGCAACCTCAAAAACTATGGATTAGACACTAATATCTATTGTTTTCGGTAATTTTTACAATTCACCCCCTTCCACACCCCTTTACCCAACCAATGGTCCAATTTTAATTTGGTTTTTACCGTGACCTTACCTGGTTTGATATTGACTTATATTTAAAACCTCTTACAAACAAACAAACACAAACAAACAAACATTTTCTCATTTTTATTTTTTATATATATATTGTGTGTATGTGCATGTATGTGTACATATCATTCTGCGTGCTTACATCTGCATGTATGAACATGCATTGTAAAACTACGTTCAGATCTCCTGTAAGAAAGAAATATTGCACTAGGTTTCTGGTTATTGCTTCACTCAAGAGTAACATCAGGGCAATGGAGGTGGAAAGACTCTTAGCGATGTCTATCTGTCTTTAGATGCCAAGTTCGCGTTTTAAAAAGGACTAAATACAATTAACAGAATTCTCCTTGCATGAATAAGTCTACACTCAATTTTACCCTAGAAGTAGAACTCCTTTTCATAAGTATGTTCACCAAAGTTTGCCAAGGACCTGAAGATTGATTAAATATTTTCTTCATTGACTTTAGCTTTGTTCGTATTCCGTTTCGGCAGAGATTATAAAATTTCATCAAGTAGCTGAATAGTGGAGTACTATAATAGCATTTTCCTTATTCACGTTTTTTTTCCTTCAGACCCATTCACGATAAGATAAAAAAAAACAATGAAAGCATATAAATTTAAATGTGGTACTTACCCGCTAAAATTTTTTTTAGCTTTTCTCAACAATTTATACTCTTGTAACATCCCAATTGTCAATTTTTTAAAAGTCAAGCTATATGATTAATATTGTTTTGAAATTTTTATTGTCACTTATTTTTCTTAAGTCTCACAAACTCATGTGACATCCTGATTCGTTTTATTGGTTCAGTGTTAATGAGCATGTTAAATTATTAATTTTTTAAAAATATTTATTACCACAATTTTTTTTTTACTTTTCGTAAAACTCTTTTACCTCCCTCATTAGTTTGATTTGCTCAGTGTTAGAAAGTTAGTAAAATTTTTAAAAGTAATTTGAAATATTTATTGCCATACCTTCTCAAATTTTTAATGTTTATAAATGTCTTAAAAAATAATCTCAAATAATAAAGAAAAAATAGACACTGCTTTGATTTCCAGCTCTGTACATTGCATCGGAGCTTCCATGCTCTATATTTCAGCAGACCTTAACACTAACTAGACATCACTGGCAAAGCGTCAACAATTTATTACTTTCAGCATCGATCACTAGTCAGCCAGCGTTTGGCTATTGTTTGTTTGTATGGTGCTTTTACGTTGCATGGAACCAGTGGTTATTCAGCAACGGGACCAACGGCTTTACGTGACTTCCGAACCACGTCGAGAGTGAAATTCTATCACCAGAAATACACATCTCTCACTCCTCAATGGAATGGCCGAGAATCGAACCCGCGACCACCGAAGTGGGACTCCAATGCCATACCAACCACGCCGCAGTCGCTCTTTTGGCTATTGTGCAGTGATCCAAATACCGCCTCTGAAGGTTTTCTAAACCATAAACCTCGAGTCAGTACTCATTTCCCTCCATTGTGTTAGTCTGGAGAACTTTTGCTTTGATTAACTAAAGTAATTCGATGAAAATATCCAAGTTAATGACATGCGTCGCTCGGATGCCTGAAAACCCATTAAAAATTGATTGTTGGTATGTGGAAATTAATCATGCTTTAGTTCCAGTTGGGAAGCTCAATTTATGTCATTCTTATCAAAGTATTAAAATGAGATGTCTAATGTATGTAAAATTAGTATTTTCATGCCTGTGACCCTTGCCCAACCTAACATGAAAGGCCTACTTGTCAAGATACTGCACATTTTGGAAATTCTAATAGTACACAATGTTAAAAGCTCTCTGTAATTTCGGACTTGTCCCTATTCTCGCATTTCCTCAAGGCAAACACTCACGCACTCACATCATATAGTGCTTCACAAAACTTCCTTAGAGGAGACGGAGTTAGAACTATAGGTAGGGCCTTCGGTTTGCAGTATGTCTTAATTGACGAGGCTACGTTAACTATACTGATTCTTGTGCCCGTCAGCTGTTGTGTTGACAGTTGGGCGGTGAGTTATGATCCTGCTAATTCACACGCGCGCGCACACATAATCATCATCTCATCATCATCATCATCATCATTTGCAGTTGTTAGTCCACTGCAGGACAAAGGCCTCAGACATGTCCTTCCACTCCCGTCTGTTTATGGTCTTTGTATGCCAGTCTAAATCCGCAAATTCTCTTAGCTCGTCAATCCTTCCCCTGCTTTGTTTGCAATCTCTAGGAACCCATTCTGTTATTCTTTTTGCCTATTTATTATCTGACATTCTCATTTTATGTCCTGCCCACATCCATTTCTTTTTCTTACTTGTTAGAATATCCTCTACTTTTAACAGGTAATTTCTGTCTGTTTGTCTGTTCGCTATGCACGCCCAGACTATCAAAGCTAGACTACCAAATTTTTATCATGTCACCAAAGGCAGTTAGGGGTGGGAAGGTCTTCTCTGAAACGGGGCTGGTTCTGCTTGTAGGCTTAGTAACTAAATGAACTTGACGAATATATTATACGTAACTTCAGTGCACATATGACTTACTATCTGGAAAAGAATACTTTGGGGTTAGATATCAATGGGACCAATGGGTTGGGGGTTGGGAAGGGGTTCACAGAGAGAGAGTGAGAGAGAGAGAGAGAGAGAGAGAGAGAGAGAGTAAGAGTAGAGCCGGCGTTAGGGAGAAGAAAGAGGAGAAGAGAAAGAGAGTGAGAGAAAGAGTGAGATATAGAGTGAGAAGGAGAGGAAGTGTGTGAGAGAGAGAGAGAGAGAGAGAGAGAGAGAGAGAGAGAGAGAGAGAGAGAGAGAGAGTTTGTCAGTCACCAATCAGAGTTATTCCGGGCAGCATCGGATTCAGCTAATATTTATATATATTATATATATATATATATATATATATATATATATATATATATATATATATATATATATATAAACTCATTGATACTCTCAAACATTTAATTCAAAATGCATTGGCACATTTTCATAATACAGACCTCGCTTTATAAAATAAAAGGGAAAGTGGATGGTGTTGTTCAGTTACCGACTGTTTCTAGCCGTAAAGTATAAAACCTGATTTCTCTGCTGCAACAATATGGCGCGTCTTAAAGCAGTGATGCCAGGCAGGTTTTGTCTCTGTTGTTTGTTATACCTGTCAGAGATATTGGGCTGACATGAATTAATGTGCGTATATTTTATATTGTTTTTCTAGCAGTAGTGACTGCATTAGTAGAAATATTTAATGAAGCGGTATGCTGGGAAATTTAAAATGTTATTTATACATGCATAGACATCATCATACATGAACGGTGATCATTAAAAATACTGACTAGTGGAAATAAAAAAAAAAGATAAAAATATAAAAATAATGGGAACCAGATAAGCGATACTATCCATTTCGGGATCAAAGAGTCATCGTTTTTCTCAAATATCTTTCAAACTAATTATTTGGTCGGAATGGTACTTTAACACAGTGTACAAGGCACTTCCCACTAATTTTTGGTAATAGTGTATAATTAAATAGTGTTAGTTAAGGCATTTACTTATGATTTAGAAGCAAAGTCCCATGAGTCAGCAGGAGCCATTTACAGATTCGAACGTCCGCTCTCTTCTCTCTCTCTCTCTCTCTCTCTCTCTCTCTCTCTCTCTCTCTCTCTCTCTCTCTCTCGTTTTTTGCTGTTTTTCTCATCTCCCCTCCCCACCAATACCTCTCTGCAATTTACAATATGCAATAAAAAATACAGTTTTCCATGATATTTTTCAATACCAGCAGATAATTGGAGAGTTCATAATGAAAAGGAAAACGCGGTGTGACATAAAGACCATCATAAAGGTTAATTTTTCCCAACGTTTTCCGTTAATATTTGCGTTAATTATTTACTGGATTGTAGGTTAAACTGTGCCATATAACTTTGGTTACATTATCTTATCTGCATGTAGTCAACACGTCGAATCGAGGGGTAAAGGATTTAAGAGATCGCCTCCCACCTGGGGTAACTACGTAGGCGATGACGTATCTAAGAGGTACCTTCTTAAGGTCCTGGGTTGGAAACCCTCACTCAGTGCTCACCTGACTTTGTCAGGGTAATAAAGTAAACATCTCCGTTTTCTTTAAGATGCACCTGTGATGTAAGGTAGACTTGAGAGAATTCCTCAATCATTATTAAGTATATATAAAAATAGCACTAGATAATGTCACGTGGGTGTTGCGTTGGTGGCTGCAAATATACAGGTATTTAAGAAGGAAAAGGCGCAATTTTCAATTTTTCCCCAGAATACCAAGAACTACAAATTGAGTGGGCAAGGTTATGTAATGGTAAACAATCAAAAGATGTGGTACGTATCAGGTTTATAGCACTCATAAAAGACTGTCCCAATTCTAAGAAATATAAGTAAAATCCTATTTTGGAAATTATCTCAAAAATAGGCAGTATGCATAGGAAAATTGTGGATCACTTCACATTAATGATAAGCACCATAATTCAAGTTGCATGAAATTCTCCTCCTTGAGTAAACTCAGTAGGGTATACAAGAATTACATCACTGGCGTTAGATTAGTAGAAACGAAATTGTAGTGTGATATAAATAGAGAAACACACACATTTAATGTTATGATTGTTATAGCAGTTTCCCCTAAATTAAACCCATTTTTCTTTATAGTTTTCTTTACGGCAATTCACCTGCTGACGTAATAAGGAGATAGACAAAGCTCTGCCTACGTGGGGGATTTTGGGGGAAGTGAGCAGACCTTTTCTCTCTTGGCCTTGGGGTGATTAGGGTGAAGGTCATACACACTTCAACTTACCCCCGTTTATATAACTTTAGAAAATACAATAGCAATAATTAAATGAACACAGAATCTACAATAACCAACATTTATAACATCCAATATTACTAAATATAATAATAATATAATATAATAGACAGGAAAGGGGGTCGGAGACGGGGATGCCGGGAAGTGTTGAGGGAAGATTGGGAGGGGAAGGGGAGAGGGAGGGAGGCGGGAGGGGGGGGGGAAGGGGGCGGGGGGGAGGACGTTAGAGAATGCGATGCTTGGCAACACCAAGTAAGCCAAGAGTGAACGCCTCAACTGAACACCATTAGGGGGAGATGTTTGTCAAAGTATCATTTTGATCAGATAATTCGTTTGAAAGATATTTGAGAAAAACGACGACTCTCAGTCCCTGAAATGGATAGTAATATCCCGAAAGGACACAGTAGTTACAAGAAATTACAAGGATTAGGATGTCTCATAGACTTGTTTGTCCATCCGAGGAAACATCGTGTGCTCACTTATCTGTAGGAGCAAGTTTTACTGTGCATTCACAGTGTCCTAATGACTGTGTCTAGCTTTCTTTTAAATTCTTCCACACTTGCTGTTTACAACTTCTGGTGGCAGTTTATTCCATGTGTCACATATCTTATATGTAAAGAAGTTTCCACAGTGGGATGTGTTGTATCTCTTCATTTCTACTTTCCATCCATTATTTCTTGTCTGGTTATCGTTTAACGTAAATAAGTTACTGTCTACTTTTGTTATGCCTTTCAGTATTTTGAATGTACAATACCAACAAAGCAAGTGAGCTGCCATGAACATTCTCTCAGTCAGCCAGAAACACGTCCTTTGTTTGAAGAGGGCAAAAAGGCACACAGGCAGGATGGGCAGTTAAAGTTAGGGACGGAGTTAATGAACGAACCGTCGGTTCCCGGGGCATTTTCTCAGACGCGATCTTTGAACAGTGATTTAGAAGGGCGGTCAGGAAATTTGGAAGGATGTCGTAAAAGCCGAGGAGTTAGCAGGGCCTTTACGTGAGAATGTCGTCTTTAACAGGCTTCCTTCAGCCGAGCGCATCCACTGGCAAAATCTCTCCGAGACAGCGAAAGGAGATCATAAAATATCTCACTTCTCGGAGAGACGAGGCTGTTTATCATCTGCCATTTTTCGTACAAATATTTTACGATATATAGATCCCTTCTCTCGTGCATTAAATGAGAGAGAGAGAGAGAGAAATAGATTTGCAGGCTTATTATTTTTCTTTTGTGCTTAATATAATATATTTTATAATCAGCACTTACGAATTTGTTTTCTTCTTCCAACATTTAAAGGTGACTTGGCTAAGTTGCAGTTTTAGTGTTCTCGCTCCGTGTGGTGGTTTATCATAATTTTCTTTAAAGGTTTAGTATTTTCCCCTTCTGTCTGTCCAGATTTCTACTTCAGTTTCATTACTGACACATACACACACACACACACTCACGCACAGACACACCTTGATTGTTCGATCAGTGAAGGCAAGCAATGTTGAGCCTATTCAGTGCTTGGATGAGGAACAGTATCCAGAAACTGTTCAGCACAAAACTTGAGCAGATGGAGGACTGTCAACATTATTTTAGGTAACACCTTGCTGATCCATCTGCTCCATTTTATAGCATTATTACGAATGAAAGACATTTGCCCTCTGATGTCGTTAGGTAATTTCAAGTTACTTAATCATAGCATTGATCAAGTGATATAAAATTTGCCCAAATTGTGCCGCAGCTCATCATTGTTAGAGACATGATTTACCCGTAACAAAGCTCGTAAGTGAGACGTAATACTTAGTTTTAAAATAAAAATCTAATGCTAGGCCATTACTAAAGTCCACTTTTTAATGACTGAACGAGAATAACTTCACTCCTGGCAGTGTTCGTTCCTTCCCTGGTCTTATTTAAAAAAAAAAAAAAAAAAAAAAAAAAAAAAAAAAAAAAAAAAAAAAATTCCGGGAAAATGTATTGATTCTCTCTAGTTAAGAAAGAAACGTAATGCTTCTCGATACATTAGGTTTTCAAGTAACTGAGCAGTTAAATGCAAAATATTTCAGATAGTACAGCGATGATGGAGGTTTGCATATGGTACACCTTTAGCTTGGGTATTAAGATGCTGTCGTTATCCCGAAGAAAAGTTTTAAACTTTGAGCTTCCGTAGATTCCTGTCATTATGTGAGTATTGCCCTCACATTGTGGATGCATTTTCTGTTGTCCCCATTCCTAGATTCCAGTGAATCCGAAGTGATTTGTCAGACCACCAACTCCCACACTCACTCATCTCTTGATCCGCTCTCTCTCCCCTGCAGAGTAGTTCATCCATCTCTTTCTGGCATGTACCAGGTCCTTTGATGTTCCCGCTCTCAGGCGATCCCGCAACACCCTTCAGGCAACCTCTTCTCGGATAAGCTTTGAAATGCAGGAATCTTAAGGTTGCACAGTCCAGTAACCGTTTCTCTTCTTCAACTGCTAAGCTTTGGAAATCTCTTGCAGCTTTCTTTTTCCTGAAGCGTGTAATTGTTCCTGATTTAAGAAACAAATCTCACTGTTCTATTCTTAAATATATATATATATATATATATATATATATATATATATATATATATATATATATATATATATATATATATATATATATATATATGTATGTATGTATGTATAAATTTGAAGTTGAACAAAATAAAATAAGATTCTACGCCATTTTTACGGCTTACCTTGAAATTCAAAAATAATATCTGTTGACTTTACCCTCTCACAGTAATAAACTAAAATATCTTTTACATTATATATAGCATATGTATTTAATAGAAGTATGGAGAGATGTTTTCTATATTATCTGCGTAGGAAGAAGAACATTTTTCAACTTAACCCTTGATTTAAAAGAAAAATATGTAAGGCTTTCATTAAATCGTATGTGTAGGTGTCACTTTGTTGTGATATTTTATTCTTAGCTATTTTATTATTCTGGTTTTTGTTATGTATATGAATTTTATTGTTATCCATTTAGTTTGTTTTCCTCCTCCCCGGTGGTTTGTCTTGTTTGGTAATTGCCACTAATGACCATTCTGTCTTTCCATATATTTGTGAGCGAGGGGTGCTGTCACCGTGGCTGTGTCGGAGATTGTTTGGACTGAAGGAGTCAGTTGATCTCTGAGCCTTATTACTCCTGGTGACTTGGATTTGCTACGTATCGCCTACTTGATTTATGATTATTCTTGAAGGATTTACGCTTCATCCTGCCTCACCTTCGGCTCAGTAAATGTCGAGGGGCTCTCACTTAGCCAAGGTATAAGTGATTAATATTTTTGGAATGTTCAGGCGATCTTTGTGATGCCCTTGGCTCTGGTTTGATTTGGACGTCCCGGGTTTTTTGGAGGATCAACCTCGAGGACGTAGGATCGCTGATGTGTGAATCCTGTGGAATATCACTTTTGTCACTTCACTTTTGTCTCTGGACGCAGAGGCATATAAGTAATTGTAAAGATCACGGCTATAACTCCAGTGTTACGGAGGAGGAATACCTATATATAATTAAGGAGATCACGGCACAGCTCCAGTATTTAAGAGGAGGGAAACCACCGTTAGGGTTTAGTTTGTATTTGATAGGTTATTCTTGCTTTCCGTATGCCTTCTCCTGTCTGAACCCCCTTCTCTTTGTGGATGTATCTTTGCTTTTTCCTATCTTAATTGGGTAAGTGTGTTGTTTCATAAATAATTCAGGGTGATTGGTTTTCAATAATATATGTATTCCGAGGTTCAGGAATAACTTCTGTCTAGATATTTTTTGTATAAATTTATGCATTTTGTGGTGTTTCGTTTTCCCCATGATTAATTTTTGCACTTTGATATATTTGAGAGCTATTCCACTGATTGTGGACTTAGTTTCTCGTTGTGAACAGAGTTTGGTAAGAAAGTTATTTAATTTGTAGTAACGGAGGAAAAGGACCGTTACAAATTGGCGACCGTGACAGGATTTTACGTTCCTGTCTGTTCACTAAGTGCAAAGTTAATTCTGGGGGCTTGGTTTTCTGTAAACAACATTTTTACACCTCCTCGTGTTTGGTTTGTTGGAGTTTGCTTATATTTAGTTAGTTTGTTTAAAACAATGGCGCAGTTAATGTGTTAGATCTCCTGTCTGGAGAGGGGGTGGCAAGCAAGGCTTGCGGAGCTTGACAGAGTGAATTGGAGCAAGTAGCTCAACATTTGGAGTTGGAGTATGATGTATCCATTAGAAAAGGCTTATTGTTAATCCAGGTTTATGATTATGTCAGTATGGTTAAAAAGGGGGGAGGTATTAACAGACTGAGGTGTCTGTAGAGGTATTGTCTAAACAAATTGAATTAAAAACTTTAGAATTTAACTTGGAGAGATTTAAGGCTGAGGAGAGAGAGAGAGAGAGAATGTTTGAGAGAGAGATGCGAAATGCAGCTCCCTCTTCCCCTCCTTCCTCCCCGAGTAGTTTGGTAACGCCTGCCATTAATTTGGGGCAGGCCCTTAAGTTTGTGCCGTTGTTTCCAAGAGAATAATGTTGCGGAATTTTTTGTGTCCAATTTGAGAGGATTGCGGCCAAATTGCAGTGGCCCCAGGAATACTGGACCACTCTCATACAGAGTAAACTTGTAGGAAGGGCTCAAAGGTTTATGTAACTTTGGATGAAACTTTGTCATCAGATTACGAAAATGTTAAGGCTATCGTGTTGAAAGTCATAGAGCTGGTTCCGGAAGCCTACAGGCAAAGGTTCAGAAATTTGCAGAAGGGTAGTGACCAAACCTTTGTAGAGTTCGCGAGGGGAAAAAGACAATTTGCCGAAGACTGGTTTAAATCGAAGAGGTGGATGACATGGAAAAATTAAAAGAATTGTTATTTTGTAGAAGATTCAAGAGGTGTGTATCAGATAAGTTAAAGTTCACCTTGAGGAACTGAAAATTGACACTTTACAGGAAGCCGCTATTGCTAGCGATGAATATTATTTGTCACACAAGAGTGAGTTAGGAGCATCAGGGACAAGTATAGAACCGAAATGGGATAGGACAGGTCGAGGTGGTTATAATAAGAGTAAGACGTTTATACGGCCTAATCATAATAATAAGAATCAATTCAGGGCACAGGAACCTGTTAATAGTGATAAAAGTTTCTCTGCTTATAATGATAAGAGAGGTTATGGTTCCCATGATCCAGAGTGGAAAAAGAAGGTAACGTGTTTTATTGTAATAAGAAAGGGCATTTGAAGAGTTCTTGTTTTGCTTTCAAAAAATCATTGCAGGCTAGAGGAAGACCGGTGATGAGTCCTGTAGAAAATGGGAGTCTAGGAAAGAGATCCTGTCCGACCAGACCAAGTGACAATGACTATCAGACTGTTTGAGAGGTATCTGTCTAGTGGGAAAGTGTCTTCGGTCAATTCACCCATTGAAAAGGAAGTAAGGATTTGCGGGATACTGGGGCGGCCCAGTCCTTGATCTTACGGGATGCGTTACCTAAAGATTTTGGGCTTTGATTATAAAGAGTTTGTTTTGCTGTCTGGTTTTCCTGATTCAGTCGAGTCTTACCCCATTGGAAATTTTCATTTGAAATGTCCTTCTTTTTTCAGGTTAATTTTGAAATTGGCAGTAGTAAATAAGTTTCCTGTCAAAGAGGTTGATATTGTTTTGGGGAATGACGTGGCTTTTTAAGAATAAGACTTGTCCAATTATGATCAATCCAGAAGTAGCAGTAGTTACGCGTTCTAGTGCTAGAGTTGTTGACGTTGCAACTGATGTAGATTGAGTAGTTTTGGAACGTAGTAGTAATATTGTAGGAGATATTAATATTTTGAGGGATCATCCGAAATTGGACTGTGGAAGAGCTTGTTAAAGCCCAGAAAAATGAATTTCGCGACTCCCATAGAGTCAGGCGAAGAGTCGGACTTGACTGTACCCTAAATTTAGATTATTAAGAATATTTTGTATAGGGTGAGTAGGCCGATGGAGGCTGGTAACTCGGAACATGAAATAATTAAGACAAATAATGGTCCCTTATATTTACAGAAATGCTTTGATGTCGTTGGCTCATGAAAGTGGTTTGGCTGGGCATTTTGGTGTTTATAAGACGACCAGCAAACTCTTCGCGAACTATTTTCTGGCCCAAGTTGAAAGCAGACGTTAAGAAGTTTGTTAATAGTTGCGATGTGTGCCAAAAAGTCGGTAAGCCGAATCAACCTGTTCCTAAAGCTCCTTTGTGCCCATCCCTGTGGTTTCCGAGCCTTTCAAAGAGGTAATTATCGATGTTGTTGGTCCGTTACCGAGGACTCGTAGTGGAATGAGTATATTTTCACTATAATGGATAAAATGTCTCGTTATTCTGAAGCTATTCCCTCCGTACAATTAAGAGTGAAAAAATTGTAGAAGTACTAACCGCCAACTTTTTTTTTTACTATTGGTTTGGGATGCCCAAGGTCGTTCAGTCAGACTGTGGGACTAATTTTGTTAGTAAATATTTCAAAGGTAAGATGAATGAATTGGGCATTAGACATGTGACTTCTTCCCCATATCATCCAGAAAGTCAGGGTGCTCTTGAGAGATTCCATCAGACCCTGAAGTCAATGATAAAGAAATATTGTTTAACTCATGGATCCGACTGGGACAAGGAATTGCCTTATTTATTATTTGCTTTTTTCGGTCAGCTCCAAGTCAGTCCTTAGGTTTGTCACCTTTTGATTTGGTCTTTGGACATTGTGTGCGTGGTCCTCTTGATGTGGTAAGGGAATCGTGGGAAGGTGACATCCCCGACATCAGTTTGTTGGATTATGTGACAAACTTGGGTGACAAATTGTCGAAGGCTTGGAAATTTGCCCGAGAAAATTTATTGTGTAGTCCAAAAAGGATGAAATACTTTTTTGATAGAAAGGCTAAAGTGCGTAATTTCGCAGTAGGTGATAGGGTTTTGGTACTTTTGCCGTTGCCGGGTAATTCTTTGAAAGCTTCCTTCTCTGGACCATGGAAAATTTTGAAGAAAGTTAGTGAGGTAAATTATTTGGTTGAAACTCCGGAAAGAAGGAAGCCTTTCCAATTGTGTCATGTGAACATGTTAAAAGCATATAAGGGAAGAGAGAAAGTTATTCCAATAGCCACTATTACGGACGATGTTTCAAATAATAATAATCTTTATTCCTTTTCAGATGATAATTGTGATAATGAAATTTGCATGTCGAGTAATAAGAATTATTTGGAGAAATTTTGATGGTTTGGTCTCTCATCTCAGTAGCGAGAAACGAAGGTCTTTAAGAAAGTTGGTTATGGGTTACAAAGAATTGTTTTTCAAGAGGTACCGGGGTCGTACGTCTATTTTGGAAACATGACGTGGACGTTGGGAATGCCACACCAATAAAGCAGTCCCCTTATAGGTTAAACCCCTTTTAAAACTAAGGTAGTAGCCAAAGAAGTTGACTATATGTTAAAGCATGGTTTAATAGAGCCCAGTAAAAGCCCATGGTCCTCTCCGGTAGTGTTAGTGAAAAAACCTGATGGTGATTTTCGTTTGTGTTTTGACTATAGGAAAGTTAATGAAGTCACGCAGACCGGATTGTTATCCCTTGCCTCGTATTGAGGATTGTATTGATCGCATGGGAAAATCAAAGTTTATTAGTAAATTTGACTTGCTAAAAGGGTATTGGCAAGTTCCTTTATCAAAACGAGCCAGGGCCTTGTCTGCTTTTGTGACTCCACAAGGGTTATTTCAATGCCGTGTAATGCCGTTTCGGCATGAAGAACGCTGCGGCTACGTTTCAACGTTTAATGAACACACTGGTTTATGGTTTGGAAGGTTGCGTTGTGTATGTTGATGATATCGTAATTTATAGCGATGACTGGGAAACGCATCTAAAGCGTATTAGGGCTTTATTTGAGGTCTTAAAAAAGGCCGGATTGGTAATTAATTTAAAAAAAAAATTTAAAAAAAAAGTGTGAATTTGCCAAAGCGAAGGTGTAAGCTATTTAGGTCATGAGGTTGGTGACGGTAAGGTGGCGCCTAAACAAGCCAATGCAGAAGCCATTGAGAACATTTCCATTCCAAAGTGTCGAAAGGATGTCAGAAAATTCCTGGGTCTAGTTGGTTGGATTATCGTAAATTTGTAAGGAATTTTTCTGACATCGCTGATCCGCTCACTAATTTGTTGAAGAAAACTGTTCCTTTTAATTGGACTCCTGAAACGCAAAGGGCATTTGAGTGTTTAAAAAGTGTGCTTCTTAGTTTCCCCGTTTTAAGGGCTCCGGATTTCGACCTGCCTTTTTCGCTTGCCACTGACGCAAGTTATGTCGGTGTCGGAGCGGTCCCTTAAACACAGAACGACGAAGCAAGGCGTTTCTCACCCGGTTGCGTTCTTTTCGAAGAAATTGAATTCCGCTCAACGAAAGTATTGTCGACGGTCGAGAAGGAGACACTCGCACTCATTCTGGCTATTAATCATTTTTCCATCTATCTTTCTTCCACAGGAACTCCTATAAAGATTATGACTGACCATAACCCTTTGACCTTCATCAACAGATACAAAAAATAAAAACCAACGTCTGATGCGTTGGAGCCTCATGTTGCAGGAATGGAATCTAGAATTCACTCATGTCCCGGGAAAAGACAACGTTGTGGCCGATGCTCTCTCTCGCAGCGTTGAGTAGGGAAGGATTCTTGCAGAGGGCTATGCGGATATTAAGGTAGTATCTGTATCGTTCTGGTTACGGTGTGTGTACTGTTGAAGTAGGTGCTTAGGTTTTGTATTGTAAAAGTAGAGGAGAGTGTAACATATATGTATTAATTATATTTTCCTTTACAGGAGTTCTGTAAATGCCTAGGGTTATAAAATTAAGAATAGTCTAATTAAGGCCATAGGTGAAGATAGAAAGTGCTAATCGGTGTTTCATATTTTGTGGCAATGTTTATTTTAATGAAGGTTGAAGTGCTTATAATGCATGATGGAATTGAGTGTTATAGGATACAAATGTGTAATATCGTAAAAATTGCTACTGAAAAGTGTGGTATACAATGATGTTGGTATACAATGATGTTGGTATTTGTTGGTCTTTGGCGCATGGTATAATACGGTGAGGTGATTAATTTGGTGATTAGGATATTAATCGGAGAATCTACATTGTTAGCGGACAGCTACTAATCCGGGCATTCTTGGTTTTCAGGCATAATTACCGCTTCACGAAATTTTGTGTGTTTGGGATTGCGCAGGGGAAAACTGTGTTGGTCTTCTCTGTGTTGTCCAGTGTTAGTATATGTATTCGGTAGGACACTTTTATAGTGAAATAGTGTGTTGTCACTTTGATATAGACAGGACTATTGTTCGCTGAACATTGTTGTAATGAGCGATTTGAAACAAAGTGAAACGACGTTGAGTGTGTGTAAATAAATTATGGCCTATGAACAGTTCTATGGAATCCGGATTAGAGCAGTGTAGCTCTTAATAATATACGTGTGTGAGAGTTTGAAGCTCTTGGGTTAACAATGTGTTTTTTGGCGATGGTTTTTGAGGTTTTCTGTGTGTATATTTTCCATTATATTAATGATATTTTGTTAATTTTGATGCCATTGTGAGCTGCATCCTTGTTCCTTTGCCACCCCTCCTGTTGGATATCAGGTTTTGTAAGTTTATTATTTTTACATTCATACCTTTGTTTTTTCTTTGCAGGGTTGTATAAAACCTTGTGTTTGGCTTGTGGGTCTTTTTAATGACTAGTTTTTTTTTTTTTTTTTTAAGTATACTATGTTATTTACTGTAAAAAAATATATGTATATTTTTTTTCTTTTGGGAGAGGAGGTGTCACTTTGTTGTGATATTTTATTCTTAGCTATTTTATTATTCTGGTTTTTGTTATGTATATGAATTTTATTGTTATCCATTTAGTTTGTTTTCCTCCTCCCCGGTGGTTTGTCTTGTTTGGTAATTGCCACTAATGACCATTCTGTCTTTCCATATATTGTGTGAGCGAGGGGTGCTGTCACCGTGGCTGTGTCGGAGATTGTTTGGACTGAAGGAGTCAGTTGATCTCTGAGCCTTATTACTCCTGGTGACTTGGATTTGCTACGTATCGCCTACTTGGATTTATGATTATTCTTGAAGGATTTACGCTTCATCCTGCCTCACCTTCGGCTCAGTAAATGTCGAGGGGCTCTCACTTAGCCAAGGTATAAGTGATTATATTTTTGGAATGTTCAGGCGATCTTTGTGATGCCCTTGGCTCTGGTTTGATTTGGACGTCCCGGGTTTTTTGGAGGATCATCCTCGAGGACGTAGGATCGCTGATGTGTGAATCCTGTGGAATATCACTTTGTCACTTCACTTTTGTCTCTGGACGCAGAGGCATATAAGTAATTGTAAAGATCACGGCTATAACTCCAGTGTTACGGAGGACAGGCATACCTATATATATTAAGGAGATCACGGCCACAGCTCCAGTATTTAAGAGGAGGGAAAACCACCGTTAGGGTTTTTTAGTTTGTATTTGATAGGTTATTCTTGCTTTCCGTATGCCTTCTCCTGTCTGAACCCCCTTCTCTTTGTGGATGTATCTTTGCTTTTTCCTATCTTAATTGGGTAAGTGTGTTGTTTCATAAATAATTCAGGGTGATTGGTTTTCAATAATATATGTATTCCGAGGTTCAGGAATAACTTCTGTCTAGATATTTTTGTATTAAATTTAAGTATTTTTGTGGTGTTTCGTTTTCCCCCATGAATTAATTTTTGCACTTTGATAATATTTGAGAGCTATTCCACTGATTGTGGACTTAGTTTCTCGTTGTGAACAGAGTTTGGTAAGAAAGTTATTTAATTTGTAGTAACGGAGGAAAAGGACCGTTACAGTAGGCTTTTCAAGGAAGAGAGTTCCATAGGTGACGCATCTGCCGTCTTCTTTATACTCCGGCCTCAGGGGGGACTCACATTAATTAACTCTTGTTTTCAAATTCAGCTCAGCAGAGAGAGAGAGAGAGAGAGAGAGAGAGAGAGAGAGAGAGAGAGAGAGAGAGAGAGAGAGAGGCAAGAAACATTTACTTAATAACTGAGAGGAGACTTAAATATGTTCCAGTTCCTCTAAATGTTACTTATTTCTACAATCTCATGTAAGTTATATATTACAACAGTACTTAGGCTTTATTTTTCATATGTTAAAAACAGGAATGTAGTGTTAGTGTGTGCAAAATGTTGGTTTGTCTGCCTTTGCTCTTTTTTTCAGAAATCGAAAAGTGGAAAACTTATATAACAAAATGCAAAACAACGGACAATGATAAAAAAAGAAATATTTTATTTCCCAGTACAAATATACATATACATATATATATATATATATATATATATATATATATATATATATATATATATATATATATATAATATATATATATATCTATATATATATATATATTATATATTACATATATATATTTCAGTATAAATTAAGGTAATGAAGCCACGAAGGAAACTGAAACACTGGAATACCTGCTGCTCCAGTATTTCACTCTTCTTGTGGCTTATACCTTTATTTATGCATTTATCACGTTCCAGACTATAGTGATTCAGTTATACACGCACACACACACACATATATATATATATATATATATATATATATATATATATATATATATATATATCTATATATATATATATATATATATATATAGATATAGTTAGATAGCTATATTATACACAAACCTACACACACATATAGTATAATTATATAGTATAGTATACATATATATAATATATATATATATATATGTGTGTGTGTGTGTGTGTGTGTGTGTGTGTGTGTGTGTGTGTGTGTGTGTGTGTGTTGTAAGTGTTACATAATATAAAAATATGGAATGTTATTCCATATATAAAAACTAAACTATGATTTATTAAAACCAGTGACCCAAGAGGTCAACCAGTTTGCTTGCAGGAATGTAATCAGACCAGATAAGATAAAGTAGGCTAAGATGACGTGTTGCATCAGTCAGTGTCTGGTTTGCCGTCATCTGTGGTCATCAAATATATTGTTTTGTAAACGGTTGTCAAAGCTTCCTGCCTGAGACAACCACAGTGACCTATAACCCAAACGGCCTACATGACTTGTAATCTATGTCGTCTGTGTGTATGTTCGTATTTTCGAGCTACTGTCTTCTCACTTTATGATTTGTAAACCAGATTGTATGTCAGACTTGAATTAGCCATCATCATTGGCAGACCTGTCCAATTTTATCTGATCTTCATCATGTAGACTTCGAGAATACAGATATTTTTGTACAATTTGTTTCACAATAGAACCTCGCATCAGAAAGAAGATACTGAATGAACTTAGAAATTATCATCATGAGTTTGAAACATCTCCGCCTTCATACCCAAAGAGGATACTGACTTAGAAATTATCATCGAAATCCAAGACACTCCAATGAGGATGAAGAGTCATAACAAACCGACCTTAGCGTAAATTATCGCAGGTCTAAATAACCTCACAGGGCGCCTTATTATACAAAGGCATCAGCCCTACATATATATATACTATATATATATATATATATATATATATATATATATATATATATATATATATATATATATGTATGTATGTATATATTTACACATACACACGATAGTTTGTCGGTTTTACACTGTATTTTTTTGCATTCATATTTTTTGTATATTCATATATTGAGCGACACATAAAACCCAATAATATCACTTCAACTATAACTTAAGGAGTTAACTCCTCCCAAGAGGAATTAAATGCTTAAAAGACCTCCCAGCTCAATCAGGATGCAAACGTAAGCCCGTTGGAATTAGAAATAGGAGGCAGTGACCATATCTGCTCAGCCATCTTTGAAGATGTCGGTAGATTTCTCTCTGGTGTCCATATTCCTTTCGAATTGAGGTTCTGCAATCCATTCGAAATGAACCCAACTCTGCCGTGAGAAACAGACTGCTAGGTTTGTAACGCGATATATATAGTACCATTATCATGATTATATGATTCCATTTGGCGGCTTGATATTCCAATAATAAGACAGTTCGATGATGTGAAATTTGTGGCTTTATATATATACATACATACATACATCCATACATGCTAAGTAAAGGACATTGATTCGGAAGGTCTCGTAGTACTCCTTCCTTTCACTTTCCTTCGTGACTTTTGCCTTTGTTTATATGTACATCACGTTTCAAATTTTCGTGGTTCAGTTATACACATACATACATACATACATAATACATGCATTTCAGAAAGTATGTATGTATATATTTATTATGTATGTGTCTACATCTTTGTGTATGTATGTGTGAGTGTGTAAGATTGCGACTAGAAAGAACCGGAAACTGAGAGTGCCTCAGTGGCGTGGTTGTTATGGTCTTTGCCTGCCACCTCGGAGACCGCAAGTTCGATTCTCGGGCATTCCATCTAGGAGTGAGAAATGTGTATTTCTGGTGATAACAGTTCACTCTCGACGTGGTTCAGAAGTCACGTAAAGCCGTTCGTCCCGTTGCTGAATAACCACTGGTTCCATGCAACGTAAAAACACCATACAAACTAACAAACAAACAAACCGAAAACTGAAATACTGCAATTAGAAGAAGCCTAAACTCCCCGCTTGAATTTCTCATGGGGAGACAGTGCTCTCGAAAAAAAAAAAAAAAAAACTTTACATCGAACGTGAAAACTGTTCTAGAACAGAGCACAAATACAATATCAGATTTTACTTCTTGGCCTATTTGCGACCCGAAATCTGCTACCGACCTGTAAAAGAGAGTCTTTCGGAAAATGCGATCCCATGATTCGGAAACTGCGATCACAGAGTATCTTCCATTATGTTTCAATATTCCCCGCGTTTACTAGCTCCTCGGGAGCGTTGGGGACTGCTTCTGAGATCGTCTAGTAGTAGTAGTAGTGGTAGATTTCCCGTTGCGAATGTCTCCTGTCTTGTGATATACGATTTTCATTATACTTTCGCTTACTCACGCATTTCAACAGTCGAATGTTTACGTATAGAGTTCTGCTAGTACATACATAAACAAGTATAGGTATATATATATATATATATATATATATATATCTATATATATATATATATATATATATATATATATACTATATATATATATATATATATATATGAGATATATTTATATATATATATATATATATATATATATATATATTATATATATATATACTATATATATATATATATATATTATATATATAATATATATATATATATATATAGATAGTATATATAGTATATATATATATATATATAGATTATAGATATAATATATATTATAATATATAATATATATATATATATATATATATATATATATATAGATATTATATATATATATGTATATATATATATATAAGATATAATATATATAATAATATAGATATATATATATATAACATACATATAACATATATATACATATAACATATAACTATATAACATATAACATATAACTATAACATAGAACATATAACATATAACATATACATATACATATAACATATAACATATAATATATATATATATATAGATATATATATATATAAAATATAAAATAAAATATATATATGATATATGATATAGATATATGATATATGATATATGATATATGATATAATGATTTATAAATGATATTAAAATGATATAATGAATAAAATATGAAATATGAAATAATAGTAATAAGATTAAGAGTTAATAGATATAAGATTAATAAGATAAAGATTAATAAGATATAAGGATATAAGATAATAAGATATCGTAATAGAGATATAAAGAATAAATAAGATATAAGATAAAAGATAATAAAGAATAAGATTAATATAAGATATAAGATATAAGAATATTAATATATAAGATATAAATATAAGATGAAATAAGATATAAAAGATTTCTAAGATAATAAGATATAAGAATAATAAGATATAAAGATATAAGATATAAGATATCACACATACACACACATCACACATATCACACATATCACACATATCACACACATCACACATATCACACATATCACACATATCACATACAAAATACAAAAAATTATAAATGAAACAAAATGAAACAAAATGAAAAAAATATAATTAATATAATAATATTTTATATATACACTATATATACTTATGTATAATGTATATATATATATATACATATACATAAATATATACTATATAATTATATAAAATCATATATATACTATATATATACATATATAAAATGTATATAGGTATATACACATACAGTATCATCCGCTTGTTGTTTTCAGATGCTCATATTGTTTCATCTCTTAATGGCGAGAGCGCAGTTCAAACTTTCTCTTAAGCACTGCAGATTAAATGTAAAACTGCTAAGAGCCGATGCAATGTCTAGAAACTTAGAATCTGGTGATTATTCTTGTCTTTGGAAAGATATCCAGTCCTTAAATCCCAAAACTAAAAAGCTATCACAGAGAGTAGGGGAAGCAGTCGGAGACTAGGCTATCGCAAATATGTGGGGCGACCACTTCAACATAAATGATCAAGATTCCCCAAGGCATGTAGATAACCTCCTTACTGACAACATTTAATTTCATTTTGCAGACCGTATTACGCCAGGTAACATCAGCGATGCCATAAATAGCCTACCTAATAATAAATCTCCCGGCTGTGATGGCGTTCCCGCAGAGGCTTTCAAATTCTGCCATCCTATAATTTATATTTTGCTAGCTGCCCTATTCAGTGCGTGCATAATTCACCAGTTTCTTCCAGACTCCCTACTCTTAGTTCACTTGATACCATTAATCAAAAACAAGCTAAAGGATGCAGCTGACCCTGGCAACTACCGGCCGATTGCAATCACAACGATCGCATGGAAGATACTTGAGTCGGTTCTTCTAATGAGACTTCTCCCCTTTCTACACACCACTGACAACCAGTTCGGGTTTAAAGCAAACAGCTCAACCGACACCTGCATCTACACACTGAAAGAATTGCTGAACACTACCTATCATCAGCCTCTCCTGTTTTCCTTGGTTTTGTGGATGTGAGAAAAGCATTTGACAGAGTAAACTACCCGAAGCTCTTCCTGAAGCTGCATAAAAGAGGCACACCCCTGTATCTAATTGGCATTTTACATTGCTGGTTCTCCACACAGCAATTCTGTGTCAAATGGGGTAACGTATTATCGTACACCTTCGGCTCCCTAAACGGGCTTCGGAAAGGGGGCATTCTCTCTCCATACTTGTTTAATACTTACACAGATGCCTTGAATGTCAAATTGAACTCGCTCCCAATCGGATGCAGTGTCAATGAAAGAACTATAAACAACCTCTGTTACGACGATGATAGGCTTCTGATTTCCGCATCAGCACAAGGTCTCCAACGACTCATCAACACTTGCCGCCACTATGCAGAGGATTTTGATATAAATTACAACGCAACCAAGACCCGGTGCATGTCGCTGCTCCCGAGATCGCTTAAGCATATTGCAGAACCACAAATTTTCCTCAGAAACCATTGGCTGGAATTTATGCACGAATTTCCGTATTTGGGTCACATTATCACCGACGACCTAAAAGATACGGCAGACATGGAACAGATTCGTCGTAAACTATGTGCAACTGGCAACCTGACTGCAAGGAGGTTTGCCTTCTGTCACAGAGACGTGAAACTGCTGCTCTCCCGCTCGTACTGCTGCAGTAATTATGGGTGTTCCCTCTGGACGAAATATACCCGAGAGACCATGAGACGTATCACTGTTGTGCACAATGACATTTTCAGACGCTTCACAAACACTCCCCGCTACCACTCCGCCACACAGATGTTCATAGAAAACCACCAGGACAATTTAAAAATCAGTGTAAGGTGAACAATGTCCAGTCTGGTAACCTGAGTGAGAAGCAGCAGCAACTCGCTCATACAAAGCATCCTAAAGAGTGAAGCAAGAAGATCTACATTGTGGGAAAGATGGGAAAATGAGGCCTTTGTATAATAAAGGACTTAATCTCTGTATTGGCAAGATGTCATCTGCAGATTCTGTCATTATTATTATATTTATTGCTGATATTTTACTTTTTCATTATTACTGTGAATACTATCAAGTTAAAGTTTTTTTACATTCAATTTTCGTATTTAGCCCTCTGGACCTGACTACTGTAACCACCTAAGGTCTCTGGTTGACATTTAAGTTATATAATCTGTGCACTAACTGTTATAACTCTCAAGGCATTTTTTTTATGCTACCTCAGCTATTTTGTGGATAAGTGCCGATTATTCATTTTCTTTTTCTATTTTATCATGTCTCATGTATCTAGATTGTGTATGTTACTGTCTGCATTTTGTATATTCCATGGGTATGGCCCTGAGCTGAAATAAAGGATATTGTTATTACTATAATAATAATAATAATAATAATAATAATAAAAAATAATAATAATAAATAATAATAATAATATAATTTTAATAATAATAATAATTATTTATTATTATTATTATTATTTTATTATTATTATTATTTCTATTTTACTATTATTATTATTACATTATTATTATTTTATTATTATTATTATTTTATTATTAATTATTATTATTTTATTATTTTTAGTATTATTAAGTATAACGACAGCAGTTCAGACACCAACTAAAAGAAAAATGCCAACTGAAAGCCCCAGGTCCCATAAAGTCCATGGATACTGGCTCAAAAAACTTCAAGGCCCTACCACCCACGAATAGCAGAACAACCAGCATTGTATCTCAGATCACCATGTACCCAAATCGATGACCACAGGAAGGACATCCTTAGTACAAAAAGACAAGAGTAAGGGAAATATAGCCAGTAACTACAGGCCTATCACCTGCCTACCAATAATGTGGAAGTTACTAACAGGTATCATCAGTGAAAGGCTATACAACTACCTAGAGGAGA
>NC_061107.1:17799278-17804278 GCF_015104395.2 Macrobrachium nipponense | reverse complement strand
GTTGATGATGTGAGATGCTGGTAGAGTTTTTTTTAGAAAAGAGATTTTCTTTCTCTTGGATGAAGAGAAAAGGAAATAAAAAGAGATTTTCTTTCTCGTGAATGAAGAGGAAAGGAAATGAAATGCATTGTATGGGTGTATGTTTTCCTTATGCTTTGGAAGACACAAATATGATGGGGACACAGATTATTATTATTTTTCTTATTGTGTTGGAGGGATTACTTTAAATTGCCGATGAGTGGTGTTGCATCTGGTGTTGATTTTGGGTGTGGCAATGGTGATGTGTACTGTGGGTTTGTCAATACTGGTGTATGCTATTTGAATTACACCCTTACTTGAGATCTTTGCAAGAAAATTATTACTATGGAGAATTATTATTATTAATAATTATTATTATTGTTAAGAATTATTATTGTATGAGATATTTCATGGGAGGGTTACTTAAGTAGAATTATCTTTACATGGGGATTTATTTTACGAGAGATTTGAGATATTTCATGGGAGATTATTTTATAATTATGTCATGGAGAATTATTACAATGAATTATTGGGAGAAGTCTTGGGGTTAATTATTTGTTGAATTTTTGTAACTTTGGAGAATATTTCAGGAATTCATGAGTGATGAGTTCCGTTGAATCTTGGTGAATTTTGTGCTGAATTTTTAGAGAATGGACAAGCATTAACATTGGTGATGTTTTTTTTATACTAATACTAGTGATTTTGATGATAGCAATTCTGCTGATAATGATACTTCTGATACTGATTTTTTTTATACTAATACGTGGGTGCTGTAATGCTATCAAGGTTGGTCAAATCTTTTTTGAATTTGGGAGGAACTAACAACACATTTTTTTTTATGAGTTCAGCAGATAATTGCTTGACATACGTGAGTCATGGGAGATAGTTGTTAATGCCGTTGGTTTTTCTTTTCTCCTTTTTTGGAAGTCGGCCATCGCTGACACAAGTTTTTTTATCAAGGGTGAATTTGAGTTTATTTTTTCTCTCCAGTGGTGTGAATATTTTTTTTAATATCTCAGTTCGTGACTTAGAGTCATTGTTCGGGAACGTGCTTGTGTTTTCAGCTGTTTGATGCAAAGAGATTTATGGGAGGATTTTTGCATTTTTTTTAATGCATACGTAGTGGCACTACATTTTTTTTTCTCTGGCTATTTGTGTTCCCTAAATTGTGAGTTTTCTTGCACAATACATTTGTTGTATTTGTGACTACTTTGCTTTTTTCTAGAATTTTCTAGACAGTTTTTGTTTGTCGAGTTTTTGCCCTTTTTCAGCATTTATGCTAAACAGAGTTTTTATAGTTTTTGACTATAACATTGAGTTATTCCCAGGAAAATTGGAGATATATAATTTTGGAGATATAATTGGAGGTATATTATTTTGGAGTTATAATTTGAGATATAATATATTGGAGATATATCTTTGGCCATTTGATATTTGCCTATGGTGGTGAGAGCTATGTTTAGTTCAATTATTTTGCAGCCATCTTTGTTGCAAATGGAGACACATTTTTGAGGAGATATATGGGGCAATATTTGTGAGTGTGTGAGTTAGATGCTTTGAGTGCACATTTTTTTGGAGATGGGATTTCATTTTTGATATTCCCGCTTGGAGATTTAATATTTTTGGGAGCCTCGTTTTATTCCACATGGAGTTATTGGTAAAATAGAGGTAAATATTTTTATTTGCCGAAACAGAGGTGAATATTCTTTATTCCTGGAGTGGTGGTTTTTTATTAACATGTGGCTATTAGAGAAATAAGAGTGATTATGGTGTGGGGGGTGGTTATTAACCAAATGGAAGAAATATTTTTATCACTGGAGTGGTGTTATTATTAATATGGTGAAATATATGGTGGTGGAATTAATCTTTGGCGGGAGACCCTTTTTTGTGGTTATGGAGTTTTTTCGAGCCAAGAGAAGATTTCTGTGGTTCCTTCTTTTTGGTTTCGTGATTATTTGGAGGCGAGAGACATTACTGCATCGTGGTCCTATGTTTTACATAATTGGGCAGTGTCACGTGAGAGAATATGTCTTAAAGACAAATTTTTGAACACATTAGTTATATCCTGGAGTTAATTTAGTGAAATGTGCTTACTTTGTGTCAGTATAGACGTTTTCTTGAGAATCATGAGTTTCCAAACTTGCGAGTCTGACTAGACATTTTTTTGTGCTGCTGTTTGAGCATACGTGTCCGCAGGTAGATTTTCTGCTGACAACCGCTGTGATGAGTCTGCTGTGCTGGTTCCTTTTCCTTTAGTGGTGATTGCTCAGAGTTTTGCAATATCTAGAAATGTTGACAATAGCATTTCACGAAAGCGCATGAGTGAGAGTTTGCTTTCTGGCCGTGTCGGTCGATAAAAGTTGCGATGTCAAGAAATTCTGTAGCTATACACGGGGCATTTCTTGGGGAAAAATGCGGGGGTTATGCATATTATGCATATATTATGTGTTTTGTGATTGGGAAGTTTACTTGTGATTATCTTTTTTTATTTTTCTTCCTTTTCTTACGAGAGATGTAATTGGGGGTTGAGTTTTAAATAGCATTTCTTTTTGGACGGGAGATGTAATTTATCGGGATTTGTGATTTACGTAAATGGGAGTTTGACATTAAGTCTCATTGTAATTAATTATATGAGCAGTAAAGGGGTTTTTGCTATTAAAACATTGGAGATTTTTACTGATTTTGTGAGTTGCTGTAATATCAGAGCTCGAGAGAACATTTTTGGGTCTGGGCTTGTTATGTGATTTTTCTTTTCCTTGGGTTCATTGTCTTTTTTTTTGTCTTTTTTTTTACATATGAGAACATTCGAGTTTGGAATGTGAGTGCAGAAGTCCGTGGAGTTGCTGTGAGTTTTGGATGGTGTGTGCTGATGTATGAGTTTGGAGAATTGAGTTGGAGAACTTGATATTTTTTTTTCCTTTGCGAGTTGTGATAATGACTTATGATTTAGTAGTCATATTAAATGGAGTTAATTGGGAGATGCTCAGTTTCTGATGTTTTGAGGTCATTGTTTGATAGAAGTAGTATGTCTGGGGTTAATTTTCTTTGATTGACCGATGACTTGACTGACATACTAACACACCAAAACAATAGTTCCCCGACGCTAGCAAGACTTCCACCAGCCGTGCAGAGATGTTGCTGTCGTTTATCCAGGGTGATTTCGAGAGTTTCTACAGCGCTTTTTGGGATCTGCAGAAGTCGTTAGAAGCCTTCTACGGAGATGGAGGCATTCCATCTTCCTACAGCATGCTTCAGTCTGTTCTGAAAATTGCAGACGAAGAGGGATATTCAAGAATCCAAGATGAAAGAATATTCTAGTGTTATTTGAGATGAAGCGTGATAGACTTTACTTTATAATGCCAGAGACGTGCAGTAATTACTTATATTTTATTTTAAGCCGGCCAATGTTTGTTATGTATAAGCTCTTTTGTTTGACCATTTGCTAGGCGGGAGCTAGCAATTTAGCGTGGCCGAGCTTCTGTGATAGGGATTATAATTGATGATATATTTAATAGCATAATGTGATGCACTGTGACCTTTTTGGAAGGCAGAGAACAGAGCCAAAGCAACGACCCGAGAAAAGCTGATAAATGATTTCTGGGTGGCGTGATATGAAAACTGCATAGTTAGGCGAGTCATTGTTCGTCCTGTAGTTATGTGAGTTCATGGTTCTTTTCAAAGTGCCTTTGGGAAACTGGATGTAGCCAGTAACAAGGGGCGTTAACGAAGTGTGCATTCATATGTGCGTGTTCACCTCTTCTATTCTTAATGGCGTCTTTAGCCAAGTATATGGGAAGACTTGCACAGAGATTCGTGGGAGGAAGGCAAAACCACGATGGCGGATGCCAAAGTGTTTTTTGAACAGTGAGTGCGATATTCCGGCTGCATGGGTGAGTCTTGAATTACTTTAGCCAAAAGGAATGGCTTGTTACACATTATAAGAATGTTTAAACTTATGTGCTAACGAGTGTGTTTCTTGTGTCTTTGAAACAGACGGTTCTGGTGAGGGAATTGACTGGCAAGGGGGGGGACAGAGAGTCCTAGATGGGAGAGACAATTGTTGTGACAAATTTACGTTTTAGACATTTTAATGTTGGGGGGGTAACTGAGTAAAGTTAGTCAGTGAGACTTTGATTATTATCTTTCCATTGTTAAATAAACGTTATTTTTGTAATGCAAGTCTCTCATTTTGATTACCTGTTAGAATGGAGAGAAAGAGGTGGAGAGAGAGAGATTGCGAGAGAGAGAGGAGTTTGCCGAGAGAGAGAGAGAGAGAGAGAGGTCGCGAGCCGTTGGTTGCTTGGATAGAGAGAGAGAGAGAGAGAGAGAGAGAGGAGAGAGAGAGAGGGCTGTGTGTATTGGTTTGCCTGATGCTCGGGGTTCCACTTTTACCAAATAAAAACGAGATTAATATCCCATTAACATATACATGTATTTATTGTGAGTAGACCAATACTAGTATCTGAGAGGAGGCAAGAACCTTATAATCTTATTCTTTCAAATTCATTACCATTACCACTCAGCCAAATGAGAACATGAAAACAAGACAGTCGAACTATTAGTTCTTCTAATGACAGTAAAATAGAAACGACATTCCTCAGTTGCTGTTGTAATAATACAAATTTGACGTTTTCAAGAGATATAACTTCAAGGCGTAAAATAAAACGTAAGATGTCTTTTGGTAACAAGCAAAACTTTTTGACAAGTACTCGTCAGAGTTTCAGAACTTCAGACCCTGTCAACCATTCTGGCTCACAATTTCTATAAATTCTGTGTAACAGGATAACTTAAACGATTTAGTAGGCCTTATCGTATATTCATTCACACACTGCTCGATAATTTTTAGCATTGTGGATAGTCAACGTATTCCCTGTCAGATGTATTAACTATCATGAACAACTCTTTGTTGATAGCCAACCACGTTACTGATGATTATCTTATTGCTTACAATGTTATCTGTGGAATAGAGGGTTTCATAATAT